>NC_060170.1:32241276-32330697 GCF_021292245.1 Micropterus dolomieu
GGGGGGGGGGGGGGGGGGGGGGGGGGGGGGGAAAGGAACTAAATGTCTGTTAAATATGTTGTTGATGCACTTAAGGTTAAAGCCGTGCTTAGGGAGGAATGTGTTCTAAAAGTATTGTAAATCCCAACTGGAACCTGTCTAAAATGTGAAGCTAATCCAAATTGGCTTATACTCCGAGACTTAAGCTGCCCTCTGCGAGAAACTCAAAGAAATATGGAAGTGCTGTAGAATTGCAAAACAACGTCACCAGTCATTCTGCAGACCGGTTAAGGCCAGCAGTACTAGAACAGTACTCAGACAGTGTTTTCACATCTTTGCCTGATGTTCTCTTCTGATTTACTAGACAGAGAGGAAGTTCATCCTGGGTCCTTGACTATAGCAGCTCCACTGCATTAAAACTGATAAATGTTTCCCTGGTGCTGAATCTGATTTCTGGATCCAGATCCACTGACACAGCTTCAACTGTGGAGCCCTTAGTCTGTCTCTCCCATGCATGTGTGGGATGCGTGTATTTCATTATCATCATCTCACCAACACTAGATAGCATCAGGTTTTCTGGTTGCCATCTAGCATTCATCTGTTGGTCCAGATTCAGTGTTCAAATTAAAACACAGAATATACTTGAACTGTATTTGTTATAATGTATAAGACCTTTCACAAAAGCCTTTGTCATGGAAGCAAGTAGTTCTCTCATTCACAGACATATGGGCCACAGGAGATGTGGATTGTTCTGAGGACATGTCATTACTGTATGACAGATGACACATAGCATGTGATGTTATTCATACTTCAAGGACGCTCCCCAAGCTCCACCACTTGCGGGTCCACTGTGGGAGATGGAGAATTTATGCCTATCCCTGTGGCACTTGGATCTACAGCTTAATCCTGACAAGGGACTTGCCATAAAACACTCTCTCTACACCAAAAGGAGAGGGAGACTTAACAGAAGAGGAAGCTGCTGTGGAGCGAGGCGTTTGGCAGGCTTGTCTTTTAATGCACACTGCAGAGATGTCTCTGTTTTTAACATTTAAGTTATAAATAATGCAAAGGGCCGCACAAGGCCAGTGGCTGTAAAGGGACAGGGAGGTGTTGTCAAAACAAAATACATTTTTTCTCCCTGTTTTATTGTATGGCAGTTCCTTCAGAGCTGGCTGTGTTATTAACTGCGCCGTGCAGCGGGGGATTTATGTGCAGGTCCAAATGGAAGTGACCAGTGACCTTTCCTGTGGCGTTCGCCAGCTCTCAAACAGCCAGACAATGGACTGCTTCGACAATGAGCCACGGTTCTTTGTCCCTCATCTCTTCCTATGTGATGTTATTTCCTAAATGTGGGCATCTGCTCGCTGAGAGACCTGGGGCATGTGTCTCTGCGCATGTTTTATTTTCTTTTTTTCAAATTTCTTTCTCTCGCAGCTCGAAATGTCAACTGTGTGCTGCACAAAGCAGCCATCCAAGGTCTTTTGAATACCCCCAGGTACTACTGAAGCCATAGGTCAGCCAGTCACTCAGTCAGTGGGTAATGTGTGTTTCATGCTCTTGGCTGAATGTGGTGAGCTCTTTGCAGTGGCTGCTGAGCAACACAGTGCCTGAGAGGCAGGGTGGAAGTGGAGCGGGTCACCACAGCGCTGTTATAGGCATTCTCCTATGATGTTGTTATTGTTGTTTTCTCCATCCCCGCTGACAAAGAAGTCCCTCTTCACTTCAAACAGCTTCTAAATCCCATACATATTTCAAAAGAGCTCTCCCTTTAATCCCCCCAGTCCTTCTGCAATTAGCCATTGACAGCAGTGCCTAGTGCAGTTCATGATCTAATAGAAGAAAGGGAGACAAACTAGAGATCCTTTGATTCTCAGCTACCGAGCATCTACTGCTCTCAGCCTGCTCATTGGGACCCATCTCAAGGAGAGGCGGAGACACTCAAGTGAATTCCCCCTCTTTTGAAGCTGCAGACCTGGGTCAACCTGTAATTCTGGCAGCTGGCCAGTTCCTTGCCTTCCCCTCATCTCTCTCTCTCACGATTTCCAAACAGTGCTTCCCCGAGAGCAGGTCGTGTCTTTTGTTACCTTTATGAGGCGTAATTAAATGTGCACGGCGTGGCACAGTGTTTGAGCAGGAACCCCAGGCGTGCCATTAGCCAGATGTGGCTGCTCAATCCTTAATGATAGAGGAACAGAGGCGGAGGAGACGAGCCCAGGAGTCCTTCATCACGCCATCCCGAGGTGTCGTGTGGGTCTAATTGCCCCATCGTTTTGTGCACCATACGAGCCCCCATGACACCTAGCTTCATGCATTCATTATGTAGTCTCCCAGTGCTACTTCAGGCTGTGGTGTTCATGTATAACCGGAGGTGGGTGGTACACTGCAGCTAGGCTTTTAGCCAGCAAGTATGATTCATGAGGGGAGTTCTTAACACCTTTTGTTTTGAACATTGCACGCAAGAAGTGGGGTGATGTACTGTGTAATGTAGTGCATTAGCAGTTTACAGCATCTGACTGGAGAGGGTTTCATTGTTATGTACTGTCATCATGTGAGACTGTGAGAGGGATAAAAGGGACATCTTTATATGTAGCTGCTGTTAAACATCACCAAAGCTGTACATTGGTATTTGTATTCAGGTTTGGTTAGATCATCAAGTGTTTTCACGTCAGTCCATGTTCTAATAGTTGAGAATTGATGTACATGTCCATGGAAGAGGAGCCAACCAGGAGAGTTAAGAAGCCACTTTTCTAGAAAACAACCTGCTTGTCTTTCTCTGCCTTGGGGACTGAACGCTGAATGATCAGCTCACATTCACACAGCGTTTCCTTCCAGCCTTGCCTGGGATCTTACTATTGAGAGTTCTCATATTTCCTCCTAAGCCCTTTCACTCGCAGTGTATTAAAGCCCCCTATCCCACTCCACCCCTCTCCCCATCTTTTAATCCAGCCCGCGTGTTTTTCCCCCTTAGTAAGCAGATTTGAGTCGGGAGCTTTAATTAGATGCGTCTTCTCCAAGATTCGGATGTGTCGGGTGGTCCGTGCACAGCCTGGGGAGCGTTGGGTGGAAATGGGCCTACATGCCAAACATACGGCACCCTCGCTGGAAAGCAGGCCCCTTCGTTAGTGAGGAACTGACGAGCTGCCGCTCACATTTGGGTAATTAACACCGCCACAGATTGTGGAACAGCTGTGCAATTTAGCACTGTGGCAACACCAGCGAGTCAAGAGAGACTCTGCAAACAGAGGATGGCTATGAAGTAGATTCATAGAGCACCTCACTCAGGCCTCATCCAAGCTCTCTCCGGTGGCCAAACATAATGCATATCCTCCGCTACTTAGCAGAATGGCATGAAAAATTATTAAATTCACATTATTTAAGGGAATTTTAGATGATGAATAATTAAACAAAACAACAAAAAAATAACATTACAGTTTGGATGCTGACCAGTCCAGTATGCTGTAAAAGACACTTTTTAAAAAAAAAGCCAACCAGTTCAGACGTTTTTGTCAGTCTGCAGTCGGTATGTTTCAACACTTTCCTTAAAGTCATGACCATGCGGAACAACTTAGATCCAGCATGGCTGCATCTAAGTACTGTTTCCATGGACAATTTACAGCAAGGTTTTGGGGCTAGTCATCAGCCTTGTCAACTGTTGAGAGTTACAGTGGAGAATAGATGGACCATGTGTAAAAAGCCTCTGCACTTTCTCTCCATGTAATTTAAGTTGCTTTTCATCTTTCTTTTCTTGGCAGTGCCTGGCTTGCCCCCACAAAACCAAATTATATGTGAGAAGTAATTAAAGCATCCTGGTCTCCTTTTTGTTTCTTTTTGATTATAGTTAATGCGTACCATTCCGCCCTCCACTTTTATTCGCCTTGTTTTTCATCCCCACTGATCCGCAACATCTGGTTTTGGGTTTAACCGTCGGGGAGTGGTGAGAGTGTGGGGGGAAAAATGCTGGTACACATGCAGTTTAAGCTTGAGTATTTCTCTTTTGGCTTCTACCTGATTATTACTGAAAAAAACACAAACATCCTGGGACATTTAGCTTTCTGTGGAGTTGTGAGCATTTTACAGTGACGGCCAAAAGAAAGTCATTTGCAGAGTAATGAAGGCAACTTGTCCATGTATGATTCAAGCTAATTTTATGTTTGGGTTATGTTAGATAAAGTCAGATTTCCCAAAAGTAGTAGCAATATGGAGCTGTGTAGTAAAGTGTGAGTCTTGTAGGGTTGAGCCCTATTGCCTCTCCTCTCTCTGGCCTATCAAGTGTCAGTGACAGTGACATGCCCAGGGCTGTCAGCAGGCCATGTCCTGGCTCTGTGCTCTGTCAGAGAGTGAATGGAGAGAGCCCAGGGAACTTGTTAAATTTCTGCTAAGCTAGGCTATGCTGACTTTGACAAGAGACATTTCCTTCCAATCTCCTCAGGTCCTCTGCCGCCATCATCAACCACAGCTCAGTGAGTGAACAGGGCAACGAAGACGATGCAATGATAATAATGTGAAAAATGTCTATCTGCAGTAATGCCAGGTGAAGGCAAAAGGACAGGCAGCCAGCCAGCCTCTGCAATGTATTCTGGGAGGCTGGGCCAAGCCCCAGCGGGGCTGTCATTTATTTATCTATCTGCAGTGTCTTGAGAGGTGAGGAGAGGAGAGATGGCAGAAGCTTCGCTCTACCAGAGGGGGCTGGCCGGCTCTTGAGGGATAGGAAATATAATTGGGCTGCTCTCACTCTTGGCTATGGCACCAATCAGACATTCTCCCTCCCTCTCTCACCCACCCCTGTTGCTTGCAGACATAGCTGAGGAGATGAGGCAGCGCTGGCCTTTCAGGCCCTGTGCAGGGACGACCCCAAACAAGACTTGTCACTTGTGCTTACAGTGGCATTTATTTGATCGGAGGAGGTTTTTCTTCCTTCCTTTCCTCCCCCAGCCCTTTCCTCTACATTCTCCCACTGACACTCTCTTTGGCCTGAGCTCTAATGCTGGAAACCTGAATGTAGCTTGGCTGCGGCTTTCCATGACTACTGCTGTGTGAGGCAAATGACTTTGCTGTGAGGGACAGGCCACCTGTTAGTGACAGGGTGGGGGCTGACTTGACAGAACAAGTGTAACTGTCAGAGAAGCAGGTTGAAGTCTCTACCAGCAGGAGGGAGAGGGAAAGGGGAGAACTGTTTCCACTGGCCTATCAACACCACATTGGCCCACACATGCCCCCTGCATTCCCCTACTGTGATCCAGTACTGTGGAAGCATTGCCATGTTAGCACAAACTTCTGAAAGTAGAATTTGTTTGGATAGTCAGTGGGAGAACTGGAAGGTTCCCAGCCTGTCTGTTTTTTGTGCGTGCAAGCATGCACGTATGTGCGTGTGTATGTGTTTCTGTAATAGGGAAGCGGGGGGTGTCACAGTGGTTGATAGTGTGGGTAGAGCACTGAAGCCTGTGAGCACATCTGTTTCAGCTACCCTAATTGCGTATGGAGTTATTGATCTGTGGTGGGTGCGAGGGCACTGTACCAGAAGTTCTTGCCTCCCCACATTGGCATCCCGCCAGGGTCCTGTCAAACATGGATGTGGGTGACGGCCTGGGTGGGATCCGAGTATTCAGAGAGCCGTTACAGGAGTGCAGCAAAGCGTACCAGGTCTCCAATTACAAGTTGGTGTGTGGCATGGGGTCGGATGCCACGCAGGTTCAGAAGGTCAGCTAGGCAGCCCCTGCCACAATGCACCTGAACATGTTTAAAAAACATTAACAGCAGAAACAGTAAACGGGGCTGGTAAAAATATAGTCTGGATCTGTAACAGCCCATATTCCTGTAGCAATGGCTGTGGATCCTTCACTGACTGTGCCCCAACCAGTGTGTTAGGGAATAACAAGAACAGCATGAATAAGGCATGACTTGAGCTCACACCCCTCACCCTTCATCATCCTACTGTGCCCAGCCTCACAGCTTTTAATGCTGGACACTCAACTAAATCCTTAATTGTACTGACAGAAAATATGTATGGGGAAAGATTCCCTGAGGGTTTCTCCTGTGGACCCCGTTTGATTGTTCATCTGGGTTCTGCTGGCTATAATGTTCGCTTTTTTCATTTGGGACTCTGTTTACATTCGTCTCTACTGTCCAACCAAATACATCTTTACCACTGACAGACGAGAAATCCAAACACCCGTTTTTCCTTCCCTGCTGGATGAATAAGAGGCAGGATAAAGGCCCTGGAGCCTGAACCAACTAATCCAAGGGTTCTCTCAAATGTTAGAAAAGGTTGCTTGAGCACACAAGCTACTGCCTTGACTTCATTTGTTTGCATATCTCTTATTCAAATACAGACAAGACCCACCTGAGCCACACTGAGTGTTTCTGGACGTGTAGATGTTGAAAAGAAGTTATAGGCAATAGAGGTTTCCATAGAATTACCTTAGAAAAACAAGGACAAGTTTTTAAATAACACAGCTAATTAAACCAGTTATCAGTATCACTGAGACAATGAGCTAGAGCAGGCGTCCTTTTGCAAACTCAACATTTAAGAGTGTAATTGTCAGGTTTGTTCAATTGGTAAGAAACTGGTTTGTTAAGGTGATCCAGTGCTGCAGTAATGAGCTGTTTAACCTTGCTACGCTGAGGGGAAAAAATCAATCTAACGCATAATGTATACACACTACAATAATGTCACCAGCGGCAACATACTGGAAATGAAAATGAGTGGCCTCTGCATGTGACTTGGCGTCCTTTTGCACATGTAACCTGCTCATACACGGAGACTCCCAAGGAAAACAAAGCTTTTAACAAGCGCTAAGATATTCATTGTTACCATGTACAAGCCCAGAAAAAAAGTGTATTAGTGCTCCAGGGTATATTTTTTGCCCGTTGTTTTTTCTTTCCACTTGAATAATTTAAGAGGTGCATGTAAGACAAAGTTGCATTCACTTGCTTCATTATATTTTAATCCAGAGCAAATGATGCGCTGCATACGGTTGGCATGGCCAACAACTTTTAATAGTGCTCTCTGCAGTGACTGCTCATAAATCTGCCCTTGCAATGCAAACACATCAAATATATCCTCCTCACCCTGCCCTTCTCCTCTGTCCAGGGATTTGTGTTCAGATGGATGCCAGATCAAATTCCTCCACAGGTGTTATGTTATTATCAGAGATAACAGCCGGTGGGTTTACACAGAGTTCGCCAGGGCTCATAAAAGAAGCTAAGCTCACAGAATAGACAATTACAACACATCAGGATGTTATTATTGTGCAATTACTGGAAATGCAGGTTGCTGTGAGTGATGATCTGAGCTCACCTTAAGGGTAATAAAACTGACCTCCGGTGAAGTAACGACGGGCTGTCAGCACTCTGTGCATGGAACTATAAACCACAGATATTGTAAGTCTATGCAATTCATAACTATTTACCACACAGTAAAAGTAGTGACTGATCATTGTAATTGAAAACCACCAGTAACATGGCTGTTGTCAAGGTCAGGTCACAGTGTGGTGTGCTAGAATGATGTTACACAGTAAGTGTGAAGTTTAAATCCATAAGCTCTCTCACAAGGTCTCTGCAGTTGTCGCGTTGGTGTTAAACTAGCTTGTGCTGGACTCCCTAGAGGTACAGTTAGCTCATCACTCCCTCCCATACAGAGCAAAGCTCCTGGCATGTCCCGCTGATATGTCATCAGGGCTATTTATACACTCCCACTCACCCCACATTAAGTTACACATCTGGACTTATGGCTATGCCATGTCACAAAAAAGATGTGGTGGAGGGGGAGGGAAAATGTCAATGAAAAGACAACATCAAAGTCTAAAGAATGCATTGCTGTGACAAATCAGTGGGTGTGCTGAGGGCTGCAGGGGTCCATGTTCTATATTAAATTCCTTTTGTTACCTCAGAACACAACACACTCAATCTGAGCAGACCTCAGCAGCAGCTGGTATGTATACTGGTAAATAAACATCTCTTTACTTCCAATAGCAATCTCACCTCTCTATGTTTGGTAATGAAATGAAAGTCTGCCCATTGTAAACAGTGTCTTATACTGGAAACAGTGGCCCCCAAAAACCACCACCACCAGTCTCCCCCTTTTATAAGGGCAGCTGAGCGGTTAAGGTATTTCTAAAGGTGACTGCCTGGGCGTTGGGTGTCCTGTCCAACCCTGCAGTTAGGCCCCAGGGAGAAGCTTGGGTTACAGCTGCCAGAAACCTGAGGCCTGATGTCTGCATCAAAAGTAAATTCCACTTAACATGCCACATCCCTTTCCAACATGACCTGGAGGCTTTGGAGGTCTGAGACTCCTTTATATAGTGCATACCATGTTTGTTTGTGCTAGCCGGGTGGATAGTGTGCCTTAAAGTGGCAAGGGGTTGGTGGTGTGAGACTGATGGGACATTTGGCAACGGGTGCCAGTTTTCCCTGCCTCATTTCCAGTTTTCCACTCCCCCCACTTGCCACCTCCTGTCCTCCCCAACTCCCCCCTCATTCCTCTGCAAGGCAAGTGGCAGTATTGATCTTGAGAGCCTGGCCGACTTTTATGGTTGCAGCAGACATATGAGCAAGATGCCAAGATGAATTCCTAAATTCCCCTCATTTCAGCTGCTGTTGCAGTTTAAGAGAGATGCTGTTACTAAACCAGCATCAACAGCTTCACACCCCTCATTGCACTGATAAACTGTGAGCTCAGCAGAGAGCCAAGCTGAAAGGTCAGGGATCACCGGCATCTAGTGTGTGCATGGTGTAGGGTTTAGGAGGCTGAGGGATGTAGAATGACTGGTGTGGAGGCTGGTTGTTTGGAGCCCCCATAGTTTCCCTAACCTGGAGTCAGCCTTTAACTCCCACTGGTATTAGAACAATATTTATTTGTGTTAGAGGGGAGGTGATTCATATTACTCAAAATCATTGGCATAGTACGGGTGAGATCTTCCTCTTGCTGCGCATTTTTTCCTTCTCATTAAAGGTGTCCGTGCCCAGAGGAGCAAACCAATGCCTACCACACATTTCCATCTAGTGCCAGCTCTGCCTTTTCTTCTCTTTGTGTGCTGCCTTTCACTGCAGAAGAAATTCTCTGTGTGTGGGTTGAGGCAAGGGAAAGGGTCACAGCTTTTCTATCGCTGCATTATTTAAGATCCTGTCGAGTTTTGTTTTTTTCCCCTTTTAGCAAATTCATCCAAGACAAAAGCGCAGTACAATCTTAAGAGAGAGGAAGAAAGGAAGAATGTAACTTGTGTAGCCTGAGGTGGGCTATGACTCACCTACACATTGTTCAGATGGAGTGAAAAGAAAACAAGTTCAATAGGAGTTTCTATTGAGCTGTGCTTAAAGCCACCTTTCTCTTAACAAGCTGCAGTGAGAGGTGGTTTGCCTACCAAGCTTGCCTGCAGCTCTCCGCAGGGCGATTATGTCACGGCGGGCCAGTCAGAATGATGTGTATCTCTCTGTTATAAGGCAGCTCTACTGCAGCAAAGACTCTGACTAGGAATATTATTATTATCTCCTCTAGGATCCTCTACACAGCAACAACGGTGCCGCATTGTGAGAGCTCTGGAGAAAGCTGTTTTTTGAAATAATCCGCCTGTCTGTTATTCTGCCTCTCAGACAATAACATCCAGAAAGTCTTTTTTACTTTCCACCACCCACACTGACAATGGCGTAAAGCTTTATAACAAAAGGATGATGTGGATATGGGGACAATCAGTTTCCGTGACCTGTCCAATAATACCTCCTCACAGCAGCCCCGAGGGAGGCAGGATTTGGTTGTGGCTGTTGACCAGCCAATCAGGGAGAAGTGAGCCATGTCTTAAAGAGCTATCTGCCATCTCAGCTGCCGAGAAGCCATGGAGAGCCAAGGAAAGCCACCGGAGCTCTTGATCTGTATCGGGGCCAGAGAGTAATGACGAACAGCCCCCCGATTCCACCGAGAGATTACCTGCGGTTCTTATCACTGCTGGCACACATTTTGACATTAAAAAGGAAAGGAGGCCACGCCCTTTCCATAGTGAGCTGTGCTCTGCCAAACAGAGTTACAGCGAACTCCTGCTTTTGTTTCTGCATTGCCCATTGCCTTTATCTCTCTATCTATCTCGCTCTTGCCCCATTTCCATGGTCTCCAGGGGGACTTAATCAAACTACAATGGTCACACTGACCCTTATCTCACCCTAAAAGAGATACTACTAGCACCCCACCACCACCACCATCCCAATTCCGCTAAGCCTGACAAGGGAGTACAGCCACGCATGCTTTTAAACCACTGAGCTCAGATCTGGTGTTGCATTAATTGAGTTAAATGGATTGCGATGGTTGAGATGATTTGTCTGTCGGCTTTTATTGCTGCAATTTAGACTGTGCCTCATTGCATTATGCCACTTAATGAGAGCCCTTCGCAGCCGTTTTGTCTCTGCAGGTATTAACATGCAGAGGTTCACTTCACAGGAGAAAGTGGGAGTGTGCTAGCCCTAATTTCCTGCAAAATTTAGTAGGATAATCAACTGAAAGCACTTCCTCTGACTCTGTCATTGACATTTCGTACATTGGATTTCTTTACTTTTTTCCCATACCTGTTTCTCATGCCCTCTCTGTTACTCTGTAGGGTGTTCTGTAATCTGTAGGGTTGAAATTTTGGCGTTCCCCGACCTTATACTGCCCCCCACCAGCCCACCTCCATCCTTCATTCCGGACCTTTGCAGGACATTTGAATAGGTCTGGATCCTCTCCGGTGAAATATGCCTTGTCCTTTTTCCTTCATTTCTCCTTATCTGGTTAGTGCTGGCTGTGGGCCTGCTGAGGCGTTGATTTGTGACCCTCTCTGTCTGCAGCGGCGAGAGGCTTTAATGCAATGCGTGCCTCTGCCCTTCTCCCTACTGATGAAACAGGCCCCTGCATTCCCCTGATAGACTGCTAATTTGTATACTAAACTGACAGGCAGCCGTGATAAGGGCTAGCAACTGCTGCACAGCCGGGGGAAGGAGGGAAGGGAGGAGTGGTGTGGGGTGCAGTAAGCGAGACGGAGGGTAATATTTTACACAAAGCTCAAGCCCCCCTGCTCCTCTCTCGGCATTCATTTCCCTGCGTCTGTTGCTAGGGGTAGAGGGAGCAGGAGTTGTCAGCCCTGGCGTACACACACACACACGTTATACATGCCTATGAAAATGGCACTCAGGGCTAAGTATTAAGACATTTGTGTGTGTTTTGTGTGTGTGCAAGGGGAGACCACTCCATTCTACATGGCCACTACGGAATTCATTATAATCTTAATGATGCTCCAGTTGAGGCGAGTATCTGTTGGTTGACAGTTGCGTGGGAGGTTTCTTCTCTCTTTTCCGTGCATGCTGTACATCCCATCGTGCTCGCTGGGGGTTTGCAGTCTTGCTGGCCCACACCTGTTCTGACAAGCATGCGGTAGCGGCGGTGGTGGTGATAGTGGTGGGTGGGAATTGGAGGTAAGGTAGATGGAGCCTGTTCCCTGCCCTGGGAATGTGTAGCACCGCTGCGGCTTATAATAAACGACCGCTCGGGAGGTCATTAAGTTTCTGGAACGGTGCGAGGACAAATGCAGGGGAGATAATTAATTTGGTGTCTCCCATTGCAGCCTGGGAGCTGTAGGCCCACTGTGCTTGGCTAATGCGGCATTTATTGTTAAAGCAGCATTAGCGGACGTCTGGGTTGAAAGGGTAACAATAGTTGAAGGCCCTGAGTGGGTGGTGATAGAAGTGTTTTTCAAAGCCCTGAGCTACTCCCACATGAACAGAAAAAATCAGGCCCCTGCTAGGGTTTTACTGACTTTTACCATATCAGTACTGATAAGCTTCTATATGTCCGTGTTCATGATCATTGTGTGACCTTTAAACAGTTTTTTATACACAGAAAACAAAATATAATCAATTCAAACCAGAACATCCCATAAGAATCATTCAACGGTTTACTTAAGACAACCATTGTTGCACTGCACTTAAAACACCATGCAGGGAAGTGCAGCAGCAAGTGGGTGTGTGTGGGTGTGTGTGGGTGTGTGGGTGGGAGATGTAGTGAGTGTGGATCCATGGACAGATCTAGGTTTGACCAGGGTAATTGAGAGCCTGATCATCCATGCCAGGATATGTGCCCTCTTGCCCGTTTTCCTTCTTCTCTTCCTCACACTCGCTTTTTTCTGTTCTCTTTCTTTCGTGCTACCTGTTAAGTCTTTTAGCGCCATATCCAGTCACATTAATACAGCACAGAGTAGCCGTAAACTCTTGTACAGGACCGTCAAATGTTTTCGCCTACGCAACCCACTCATTTAGCAGCAGTGTGTTGTGTTTGTTTCCTATGCTTCATTACCCATGATTACACAGTAGGACAACATGCTTTTAGCTTTAGCTGCACTGGTGGTGGTTAAGTTGATTTCCATCTGCCTGTATGCATAGTTTTGTACAAATGATGATCTTATGTTGTGCTGCCTGTTAAAATGGTTTTGATATTGAGCTGCCAGTCTTTTTATAGAGTTTCCTGGACAAGTGAGAGAAATGTTATTTTGAAAACGTGTTTCTCTTATTTGGGTTTGTGGTATATAAGTGTTAAGATTAGCTGCCTTACCACTTGTCCTACAACAGTCTGTCAAGAACATAGCATGTGCGAAATAACTAAATTGTAATTGTAGGCTTTGTAGGCATGAGCCCACAACAAAGCCCACTGACAGGTTTCTTTGTTTTCACGGTACAGCTGTTGTGATAGCACTGCCAGCCTGTGTAAAAATTATATCTCTACCAGGGAGGGGAAGGGTTTTAACTGCTTTGCTAGGAGGGTGTTTGTTAGGAATTTGGTTTTATTTAGTCTGGGTTTAGCCTAACCTCTGGCTGCAAGATTTCTACCTGTTTGGAGATTATTTTCCCAGCTTCAAGGAATGCAGGGCGTGCAATAGGAGCTCTCAGTTCGAAGGTAGATGGACGGCCTGGGGATTGTTTGAAATGAAGCAGGAGGTTTGCTGGGTGGGGGGTTGTTGGGAGAGAAATTGGTCTCTCAGCAGTCTTTACTAAATGAGGTTAATTGAATCTGGGTAATTGCTGACCTTCCTGTCTCGGTGAAATCACAGCCTTAACTGATCAATGCCTTTCATAAATCTATGCCTGAAGGTCATTCAGTTGATTATACCGCCCTCCCTTGCTGCCTTCATCGCCTCGCTCAGTCGGCCTATTGTGCTTAAATTAAGCGGGGAAGTGGTTTAACACTAAAAAAAAAAAGTGCAATTAAGCTTGTCTCAGATTTTCTAAATTAATTAGCTTGCTGTGTTGTTAAGTAAAAGCGATGTGGACATGGAAAATTTACAAAGACTTTTTCCCCTTGCTTCTTTGCCGTGACAGCAAATGCATTTCGCCTCGCAGTAAATGTCTCACTTATTGCTAGCGAGGGTTTCTGCCTCTCTGCTCTCCCTCTGCGGCTCTGCTATTATCTGGAGATTTATACAGCCAGTAAGTCATTGGTGTTCACGGAAGTTGGGGACTTTTTAAAACAAACAGAAGTGTAATTTGTAATTTGGCATTCCCTAAATCTGGGAATTATGGCTCTGCATGTGGCTCTTTTGGGAGTTAGCACTCTGATGGTGGGTTTACTGGCCCAGCTCCCTCTCTGGCCTCCTTCTTTTTCTTTCTCCCCCTCATTCCTTTTACGCCTGCCGAGGAAACGGAAGGATTTCACAGCTGCTGAGAGCTGGGCCCCGGCTGGGCCCTATGACCTCCTTCTTGCTTTTTTCCCCCTCCCTTAGTCTCGCTCCCTTTTTTCTCCCTCTCTCCAGCAGTCTCTTTCCTTAGGGAACTCTTGTGTGGCTCAGAGGAAGCTGAATCATAAAGCATGGCTAATGAATAGAATAGGGAAGGAAAGCTGAGGCCTGCTGACGGCCCTCCAGAGAGGAGGCCAGGCCCCTGAAGCCCCAGGCTCAGATAGCAGACGGCCCCCTCAAAGGTCAGGCTTCCTGCGGCCCGCTCCAAGGGCTTTTGGCTCCCAGGCAATGTGGCTTGCATTTCCCCCATTATTTTTTTTATAAATGGTTAAATTTCCCTGTTTCCTTTGGAAAACCTGGCCTTTGCTCCTCTTTTTTTCTTTGTCTGTCTCTTTTTCTCTATATATATTTTCCCTCTGTCTCATCTTTCCCTGTCTCTGTTTGATGGCATCCAGGTTTGCCTCAACAAAGAGAGTGTGAAGAATTTGTTATACATGACCTCTGCACACCACAACCGCAGGCAGCTCAGACTGCCAGTAGCACAGCCCCGTGAAAAAATGTCAAATTGACCAGCGAAACCCAGAAAGTTCTGCAAAAACAACAGCTAGCCAAATCAGGGCTCTGCTTTGACATGCCTTTTTAAGAAGTGCTTTTGTAAGCCGGCCTTGTAATTGTAGATTATACAACTGACTCATGCAGACTTGGCAGGTGCAAAACACAGCATTAAAACCTAAATATTGGTTGTTGATGTTACTTGGAATACGTTTGGAGTATAAAACAGCTCACTGCACACTCAAAATGGCATGTGTAGGAATAAGGAGAACTGGGTCGTCTTGGCACATGGTAAACACAGCATTTTCTGTTCTCTTTCTCAGGAACGTTATGTCTGCCTTGCTCTCTGGATAACCACTCTGGTCATAACAACTGTTATAGTGAGCTATGGCATGACCTACCCTGTTTTTTTTTTTTTGCTTTTGTGACCCTGTACCACACTAAGCAAGTCCCTGGGCCAGCTCCCGTGTCCATTTGACAAGCTTCATTTCATTCTGAGCCCATATTTTTCTTCTAGGGCCTCCGGGGCCGCGATTCAAGGCTGAGGTTGTGCTGCTGCAGTGCTGAGGCTTGGTACTGGAGCGTTTAATGTTGTCCAAAGCTAACAAAGAGCCTGTGTTGTAGCCTGGCGCCCTGGTTCTGGGAGACTGAAAGAGGGCAATGCACCACACTCTGTCTTTCCTTTATAGTCTTTCGCTTCGTCTACTGTAAGAGGAAACAGGAAACATCTCCATTCAGATGAGTGTTCGCCCTCCTTTTAATGTTCCACTTATCAAGACAAAACCAAAGAGGTGTTGTTGACCTCTTCCTACATTTGCATCCGGTCATTGAACTACCATAAATACAGAGGTTTACCAGTCTTTCTGGTATACTATAGTTTATTAAACTCATACTAACCTAGTCACAACTGCTCCAGCTGACACAACTGCTTTGTTGTCTTTCATTATGGTTTCCACCTGTATCTTATATGGCTGCTGTGTGAATAAATCAAATTGTTGAGAGAATCGGTGCTTTCCTTCAGCGTTGTTGTGGTTAGCGCACAGACGAGACATCAAGCACAGACAGGCAAACACTGTGGAGAACAGTAACACAGTGGCAGTGAAGGAGAAATTGGGAGGTCTTGGAAAGAAGAGGACGTCCTCAAAACACTTGTGAAGAACTAACACGGATGCCAAGGACAGCCATCTGTGTTTACAAAATCATTTGCTTTCTCTTTTTGTCTCTGTCTCTCTTGCACTCACTCTGATTCACTGTTCATTCTTTACATATGCTCCCTTTGTGCCGCATAAAATACAAGCATGGCAGTTAAGGACACTTGGGCCCTTTGGTAGGAACATATGTTCAGCTCTTGCAGCTTTTTACAAGTGTGCAGAACTCAGATGAGAGGATCTAAAGCAAAGGGAAATTATGGATTTAAACAAAACCCCTATATGGGCTGATATTACAGGCTGAGGAGGATTTTTATTGTTAATATTATCTCCCAAGCGCACAGACTTTTTGCAAGGTATTTTGCACAATTCCAGGTTTTGGTGGATTTAATGCTTTTCAGTCAAAGTGTTTAAAAACTTCCCATCTGGCCATTGAACTTATATTTTTGTCAAACTGTGTGGTGTGTTTTGATTTAGGTGGTGGTTGCCAGAATCTACATATCCATCTAAAGCAGAGAGGAAAATACCTCGCAGTGTTTAGTCTAGAAGTCTCCACTATCACCTCATAGTGAGATGCCTTTCTTCCTCAAGGGACTATACCTCCATTTGACTATAGTCCACCAGGTTTCCACTGCTTACTGTCAGTCACATCAGCCTAATCAGTAACAACTGTTTCTTGCCCAATAAATGCTCATGCGGATGACAGATCATCTGTTTACTTCCAATATGGGCTGATATTGTTTTTGATTTTGAATTTGAAGTAAGGATATTGCTTTTTGAGTAGAACCACGTTCTATTCATGAGATGCTATTTCTTTCAAAATATGGCAGAACAAAATGTGATTTCTGAGCAGCAGCGTGTACGCAGGAGACTTTGTGCTCTAATGCTGCATAGCCACCTTACTGACTTCCTCGTCTTTGACAGCATTTCTTTTGAGAATTTTCAAGTGGCACAACAGTGCCACCTAATGTTACCTCGACAGGAGAAAGCCAGACAGGGACCATCAGGTACAGAGGGAGCTCTTCTCATTGGCTGTCTTTGATTGACCATATTATCTCTTGTGTGGCAGCTGGACCTTTCCTCCAATCACTTGTGGCTGAAATAAACCTTTTACTGGGCAGAAAAAAATGCGTGTCACTGCTTACATTAGTTCTGATGAATAATCTTAGATTATATTAGTCAGATCTTTTTTAATAGGACTGACCTGACTTTGATTTAGCTGATCAGACAAATTCACTAAAGGTCTGCATTCTTGTTTTTCCAGGTGTCTGATGTAGGATCGGAGAAGCTCTTTTCCCCTACCACACCCAAAGGTAAGAGCCTGCTCTATTTTCTTTCCGCCTATGCCTCATTCATACTCATAACAACAACTGGGTTTTGCGATTTAGTCCAAATCTCTAATCCTGCTGCTTCTATTCAGATTTAAATGTCAGCAGACATTAACAAGGTCTGGTGACTACATATGCATACATTTTTGTCTGGGTGCGGAGTGGCGTTTCTTGGACGACCCTGCCAAAGGCTTAGTCCTCCTACATATTGGTTCATTAGAGGGGATTTAGAGCCTCCCTGCCACATGCTCCCACAAATGGGAACTTCCCTCAGGCAAAACAAGCTCTCTGACAGCAGGCCTGGACTATAATGGATGCCAAAGGAAAGAGAGAAAGAGCTTTGTCAGCCCCCCAGACAACACAAACTCTGTGTCAGTGTGTTCACATATGCATATATGTGGATTATAAGGCCTTTGCTTTTGGATGTTCATGCTGTAGCCTGCACCTGTATATTCACTAATACACTGATGCCTGCCACGTCGGAGCAGGGAGAAAGGTGTCAAGTAGTGGATGCAGGGAGGCGGGGAAGGGAGGAGAGGCACGATCAGCTAGTGACAGACAGCAGCATGCAGACCACAGCCCCCCAGGGCAGGAACCAGAGCCATTAACACAAGCAGAGGGAGAAGTGCAGAGCAGTGCAAACTATGGCCAAATGGGGGAGGTGGGGGTGGGGGGTCAGCTAGATCAGCTTGCCACAACTGGAATGTTAAAAATGTCATAATAATAGACACAGTGTAAGTGTAAACTGGGATATCACATAAACAGAAATGATCAAACTAACTATACATAGATTTTACTGTATTTGTATTTTTTTTGTATTTGTATGTTACTATAACAGGGACAGAGATCATTGTCAAAAAATAGGCTATAAACCAGTTTTTTTTCATTTTTTACATCTTCAGTTATTTTTTTCATTTAATTTTGGATAATAACAAATTAGACCTTTTTGTTTACCTCGATTTTATTCACCTCCACATCAGAACATCCTCTGTGAAAGCTAGATTCCCTCTCAACAACAAATGAAGGTGTTGCTTGGTTTAGCACAGTAGCGTCGACTGCTGAGTGGTAAAGCGTGGCTGACAAGGAGGAGAGAAACCAGGCCTGCCGGCTGTGTGATGTAGATGACCTGTGACCAGGGTCGGCCTCGCGAAACCAGCGTTCACAATGACAATGACTTCCAGACTTGCACGGTTTAGAAAACAACTAGACCGCATCCGACTCCATCTATTCTACACAGGGCTGCTGGACTACTGCTGTTGTCAGCTGTCAGGGTGTTGACTTATTTTCCCAGCATGCCCATACAGAACATGGCTGAATATAAACATACTCTGCTGTGAAGAACTGCTAGTGCAGGCACATGCACAGACAAAGCCATTGTCTTTTACACACACCCACTAACTCAAGCACCTCGTGTCATCTGGCGAACGAAGGCCACTGTGGATCTTGCTAATGTGCACACAGGGCTGAGGATTAGGCCCATGGAATTACATCCAGATAATCCAATCAGAGTCTCTCCTGATTGTCACACAGATCAACCAGATCCTGTCGGGAAGAAACATTAATAAGGGCACCAGATTAGAATTAGGGGTTAGAAAGGGTGAGGCAGCAAAGAAATCAGCAGTTTGATGAAGTGATTTGGTGACAATGATGAAGAAATTACAAAAGAAGTTATTGCTACAATTGCAGAGCTGCCACCGGCCAGCTCTCTTCTTCCAGTCCAATGTTGTTGTTTTGTGCTGTAATAGATTCTAGGACAGTGTTTGTTTTTGGCCTAGACTGTGTGTATAATGCGTGTGTGTAATACAGAGCAGCCCACAGGATGTTTTGCTGTGGTTTAGAATGCAGCGTATGTGTCCCATTACCAGTCTCGCTCACAGTCCTGTGGGACCAATGAAAAGCCTGCTTTCCTCTGATCACCAGGCCTGTCGAGCTGTTGGCTGGGAGACACTCAGATGCACGCGCGCACACACACACACATACACACCCACAAACATTATGGCATACATAAATATATAATGCTGCGATGATGTTTGGCTTTTACATTTCGCTACGTAATGAGCGTTTCAACATTGTGCTCCTTTCTGAACTTTATTTTGGTGAGCAGTTACGGGTACAAACAGCTGAGGTTAACTCCAAATTGCACACAGGCCCACAGTGTGTCATGTTAATGAAACAGTTCAGGATTAATTGAGGAGAGGAAAGACCAACATTGTAATCAGCGAAGGCAGAGCACTGTAATTATGCAGGCAGAACATGGTTTGGGGTAAAACCCAGACACCTATGCCTACTTTGTCTCATATTTACTTTTCATCATCTCTACATTGCTTGTCTTTTGACAACCTATTACAACAGTACCAATAACAGCACAAGCACACACTGTGCAGTTCTCTTTGGATGTTGTTACCCAAGAACTAGCACAAGTTCTGCTCAGTGTCTGTCTGTGTTGGTGGTTATGAGGTAGGAAGGTACAGCAAAGGGCAAGCATTATCTAACAGTTATTGGTTTTTGTTTATTTCCTGTTTTAAACTTCCTGCAAATTATTGATTTCCTGGAGGATGGCGTGTTTAAGTAAAAGCACTATGAAGACTTGTGCTCCACTCGGGGCTACTCTTATTGAATCGCAGGTCAGAGTTTACCGTTGTCACTTGCTTGAAGGCGAATAAGAAGCTAAATGTAGCTGCTGAGCATGCACAGGGCACCTCCACAGAGCACAGATAAACACTTCACTGGTAGGCCTTCTTATAACATTTCACAATGCTGCGCCTATGGAAGTGGTGGGGAGTTCTCACCTAGCTGTCACTGGCTCGAAATATCTGAGAAGAACACTTTGGAATCTTCAGAGACTATGTTGAATGCTGTGGAGTTTGGAGCAGTAGGTATAATCTAGGCAAAGGCAACATCTTTTACTGCCCCCTTGTACTCTTGCTGAGGTCCTGTTGTCCTAGCTGGGTGCTACCTGGTGTGAGGATAAACCTGTCTGCTATGCGGTCCACCAGACAAACCTGGGGCATCTTGGGATAGCAGGAGAAAGATTGGTAGAAAACCCATTTCTGAAGTGGATTTGTGCCCTTGTAATCCTGATTAATTTTGACCCGTTGTGCTCATTTTAAACAGAGCATTACAGTAAGCGTGAACACAGCAAGCTCCGGGGCGAAACCAGGAGCTTAGCGGCTTTGGGAGGCTTAGCTGCAGATGGCATTTTAAGCCGGACTTAATAAATTGTTTCCATTAAACTTACCGGCCCACACATACTGGATTAGACCAGTGGAACAAAGGAAGGAGAGAGCGTGCAGACGAAGGAGAGGAAAAAAAGCACACACACACAACTCCCATCATGCACATCTGACTCTGTTAACATCTCTCTGAGGCCACATGAAAGGTGAAGACAGGGTTGCTGTGGTGTTCAGGGAGATAGAAGCTTTTGGACATGAATGCAAAATCCACTCACTTTAGATCTCTTGGATCTCAGGGATGTCGGACCAATTTGCTTAATTGACACAGAAGTAAACAAACAAAAAAGATGCATAAACCATTTAGCTTGGTGGTGGATTTAGGGCTTATCCTCTAACTGTTTATATATAAACACATTACCAATGCTGTAGCTTAAGGATTTAGGATCTGCCCATACCCTTTTATATGGAGCCCTTTTACTCATATATCAATCTGCTATTGTGGGAAATCAATTCCTTATGGTAGAACCCCACCCCTTTTTCTATCCTTAGCACACCTCTGCTGTACCTCCTTCCCCCATCAGCTCATGGCTTGCTCCATAAGCTCTCATTATGTGCTACACAGTCCAGGGTCCCTGTGTCGAATCGCTAATCAACCACCCTGTCTGCAGGCCTGCTCTCTCAATAGGTGCTGAGTGGCCTTTGTTCCGCCACTGCTGTTTGCTGCATGTCAATAAAAGAGCTATGGCCGCCTCCTCCTCCTCCTCTGTTACCTGGGCCAGCCATAGCTACAGGCCTGCTCCTGCAATGCAAGCTTCAGGAAAATGAAACACAGTCTCGCCTCCTGGATTCTGAATGCTAGAGAAGGGAGGAAGGATGGTGATTCGAGAGGGAGCAGCAAGGTCGGGGTGGATTGAGGTTAGCCCAGGAATAGTGAAGTAGATGAGAGAGCATGTTTGTATTCGGCTGGCCAGCTCTCCTCTGGCCAGGTCAGTGTAATGTATCACTAACCTCGGCGGCCGGCCTGACTGTTTGCAGCCTCTCACCCATTAAATAATGAATGGAGGTTGACCCTCTGACCAACAAATCAGCTTTTCGCCGCCGCTGAATCAGGATAGAGTGGAGGTAGATGGAGAGTGTGGCTGGCTGGCTGGCTAGCTGGCTGGCAGGCAGGCAGGCAGGCTAGATGACTGGGAGGCACATGGTGTTGGAAAAACACAAGGGCTGCAGGGCTTCACACAGCAGATTAGCAAGCACTGGAATTGGAAGCAGCCATCACCGCTGTGGAATCTAAGCCTGGTGAAACTCACCTTCAATACCTACTATGATTTGTTTGACAAAGTCCAGGCAGCCTGCAGGACATGCTTTCTTATTTAGGAAGGCCACTAAGGAGCTGGAGGTTGGTAGTTTTGGATGCATAAAAGAAACCATCCCTCTTGCTTCTAGGGTTGAGTATCGTTTAAAAATTTTACGATACCTGTACAAAAACCAGTACCCTTAAAGTGATACCGATACCAATAGAGTACTTCATTTGATACCTTGCATAAAATGCCACCTGCTGAAGCCATAGCAGTTGATTGGTAGCCTATTATTTTTTTTATTGTTGTTATGGACAAGCAAGGTTATCTATTTTATTAGGCTACATAAAAGTATTGGGAAATTGTATCAGATCGCTCCTCATCCTAATTAGTTCATCCTCACGGGTAGTATTATACGGGGAAAGACTGCTTGCAAATTTTTTTATATTTGAATCACGTAAGAGGAGTGAAATAGTTTAGTGACCGAATAAGTTGTGGGAAACTAATTTAAGGTAATTTTTGATACCTGTGTTGAAAGTAAACAACGGAAAATTATTTTGTTAACTTTCGATCAATAAACTGAATTGAAAGATCTCCGCGAGTGCTTTTCTCTTTATTGGTGAGTCGCAAACCTCCTCCAAAAACGACAGTCACAAGTATAAAACGAGTAAGGAGTCCCTTTAAACAAGTCACTAAACTACACTAACGACTCACAAACAGAGGAAAAGAGAGGCTGCACGTCCAGCTGATCAAACCAACTACATCTGGCCAATGGCAAATAAAAATGTACAGAGAAGTGTTGCATGATACCAGAAGATGAAACCAACAGAAAGTCAAGCTTGTGGTGATAAACTTGCTACAGTGATGAGCATGCATGAGACCGCAGCCAAAGGTGAGCGGCTGTTTAAATCACGCATGAACTTGGCGGGTGCAGGCCTTTTTTATACAGTTTATGGTGCAGGTATATAAGGGGGGAAAAAAGACGTCCTCTTCTCTTTCTTTCGGTGTGTTACCTGCGTGTTTGGCTGCAAGCAACACCATAAAAATATAAATTTTTTGCCACGATGTAGTTGCAAAAAGTATTGATTGAAGTGCTGGTTTGACTGGAGAAGTTTCGATTCTTTAAACTTTAAAGGTATTGAGTAGCGATACCCATCCCCACTTGCTTCTAACACCTCCTCACTTGTTACTGAGCTTGAACAGCAGCTCATGTGTTCCCCTGATTTAATTTAAATACTAAAAAGGTACAAACACTTAGCAGAATACAGAAGGCAGATTGGTTAGCTCTTACTTCAGGGAGAAATACTTTTTTGCAGAAAACCAAAAGATATGGCTTGTTTCTTTATTAATCTTTGGGTTATTACTGTTCACAGACATAGGACAGCTTATGAGCTGGCTGATTTGTTTTTGGAGAAAGGGGCTGATATTAATGCTCCCTTTATTGATAGTGCTAATGCTGTTTGTGCAGCCATCCCTGTTGGAGAGATGAAAATAAATAGGGGGAGCTCGGCGGAGATAAGACACGTGTTTAATTATTAATTGAGCCATTACTGACAGAGATTGCCTTTTTTGATTTAAAGCAGGAAGGCCTGCTTCAGGGACAGAAAAAGCAATTACAGAATTCCCAGCTTGCACCGCTGCTGCCCATCGTTTCACCATACGCTGAGAGAGAGGAGTGAAAGGAGACAAAACACTCTCACACACATACACTCACACTCATGTTGTTACACTGCGGTGTTCCATAAATTATTTTAATTCTTCTTCAATATTTATAGCGTTTTAAATTACGATTACATCATCATTTATTATTAATGAAGAGTGGCAAGCAGTCAAAGGGACCAAACCACATTCTCGCAATCCCTCTATGGCACCTTGAAAAGCTGACTGAAGGGAATTGTTTGGTTTTGTATGATTCAGGAAGTGATGCCAAACTGTACTCGCATTTACAGGCTGCCTGTTTTCAAATACACTCCTGATTTTCTATGCACAGCAATTAGTTGGCTTGTAAAATCATTGCTGATATGTCATGCTATCCCTGTGTGCACACAGTGGCCCCTTTAAAGCACTATTATGCCCATTAGAAAAGTTGCTGCTTTCTGAAGAGAGCCCAGTGTGGATGAAATATTAACGTAGCCCCTGTTTAGAGTATTGGGTCACTGCTGGTTGAGCTTCAATCTTGAAACAGAAACTCTGCTAGATAGTTAATGTTTTTCTCCCTCTTGTCTATGTTAGCCATTACCTGTCAGGACGTTTGACACCTGTCAGTCAGTCCTATCAGTCCCTGTCATCTGCGCCAGCGGGCCTGTGGGTGGTGATCAGCTATTGTGACAGAAAATGGGAGTCACATTGAAGGCTGCATGATTAGGCTCCATTGTGTGGCTCTGTGTTCATTGACTGAATATGGATTCAGCTTTAGCTGTGGAGAGGGAGCAATTACAAAATCGCTAAAGGCCATGACTGAGTTTTAGGATAAGTCGTTAGGGGCATACACAGGAGTTTGCTGCACTTTAACTGTACATCTTCAGTTTATAATGCCAAGGGTGTGTCATCAGGACAGCATAGAACAGCATATACAGAGGGTATAGTGTATAAGATAAAGTGACTATATTGAATTAGTTCAATGAGCATTACAGGACAGCCTTAACATCATCTGTAATACACAACAGAGGCTTTTCAGGTCAGGTTAAATAATAAAATGCCAGGTTACTACCATCCTGTCCTGCCATGCCCGTGATTCCCTTCACCTACTACACCTAGCCTACTCTACCATCAGCAACGGTGCACACCATGCTAGAAAAAAAGACACACGTGAATTTCTACTGTGACTTTGATCCAAAGGCTAACTCATTCTCATCTGTGCAGCCATTCATTGTAAGCACACAGCAGGGAGAATGCTGATTCCGGTGTTAAAAGCAGGTAACAGGATTACTGTAATCGAGGCAAAAGGTTAGGAAGATATTTTTTGACACGATGCATTTCAGTGGACAAAGAATTGCAGAGATAATTCAGTAAATGACTATTACGAGCAAAGAAATACCATTGACAGCAAACCTGCATATTGAACCCAACCCCTCTTAGCAGTAGTCTTACTGTGGTCTAGTTCACTAACTGCTCCATTATAAAATCAAGGTCTTAGCTTTGTGTAGGGAGCTGATGAAATCAGAGGGGAGACAAGGGAAAAGCTTTTTGGCAGATAAGCTGCACCTCTGGCAGGTAGCTGACCAACATGTAAAACACAGCTTGGGAAAGGGAGGCGCCATTGGCCTGAATGTATATAGGCTACTTGTTTTTTAGAGGGGGTAAAGTGAAGAATTTAGAAAGGATAACTCTAGAGAGGAGTAGCTCTCAACACATCTTCTGTCTAATCTTAATCCTCCTCCTCCTTCTCCAAAGGAGACGCAGCCAGCTGCAGTGTGGAAGGCATTTTCATTGTTTACTTGGGAGAATACATGACCAGCGTCTTATCACTACTGTCAGGCCTGAAATGTAAAGCGTGTCGCCTGTGATCACTTGCAGGTTTTCTTGTTTTTAATCCTTTATTCCAAGCCCCAGTCATTCTGCCAGGGAGAGTGGGTTTTTCCCCCCCGCCCTGCATTTGTTTGAAGATCCCAGTTCCCTGCTATGTGCGTTTTAAGCTCATCTGTGTTCAGCGGTTCAGAGCCAGTGTTGTTTGCAGATGAGGCTGTAACGCTCATTGACAAAGCCAGATGGTAGGCGATTGTGGCCAAACACGACGCTTGGATAATGTACAATCTCTGGCAAGGGGACAGTCGTCAGCCTAGATGGATATTACAAACATGCTTGTAATGGATTGGACATTTTGGGAAGCAGTTCACACAGGCTTATAAAGATGGTAAAAACCATCGCCAGGAACAGAACGGATGTAAAATGCTTCAGATTCCATGATGGACCAGGACATTCATGCATGAGAAGAATGTGCCAGAGAGGATTCTGGGGAGAAAGGAGATGAACCCAGGAAACAAGATCCCAAATCAAACCGATATGTCAGCCTGCCGTATAAAGTATTTTCCAAGTATTTCCAGATGGGTGGTCCTCTTCTGCTGTTTGTTCAGTATTTCTGTGCTCCGTACCTTTCCAGTGGTTGCATATTAGCGTCCATGTTTCTTTCAGTGACTTATCAGAGCCACTCTGTCTAGAAGCACTACCGCAGGTTTGGACTAGTACAGTATGTTTGACAGAGGGCTTGGTTTGGAGAGGTTTGCAATACATCCTAGCTATTGGCCTTGAACTCAAAGCAAAGCAGTAACCGACACGCACTGCTGAGAAAAGGTTTGTGTTTGGTCCTGTATTTCACTGGACATGAGTGCCATTAATTGTGCCAGTGTATGTCAACAGACAGGCGGTAATATGCTAAGACACAGGGGCCTGCATTTTGGCCATTTCAGGGTAGGAAAAAAAAAACCAACAACATGCACAGTGTGGTCTCCTCCAACATTCAAGCGGTCATCTGTTTGGCTGTTGTTTTTGGCTACCGGTGAATTCCCTGCACTGGGCCCTGGTGGTGGGGCCCCTAATGGCCTCTGACTGAATGTAATACCCCATTCAGCAGAGCCCGAGCTCCAGCCTCTCTGGCTGTTGGGTTAGTGCTGCTGTGTTGAGGAGTGAGCAGCAGGACTGGGATTTCACTGATGTTTGCTTTAGGAAGGAGCAAGAGAAATTGCTCCAATACCACATGACCCATGGAGAAGTGTGAACAGAGCACTAGCAGCAGCATTGACAAGGGTTCGACTGATATATGGTCTTGCTGATATTTTCTTTTAGTTAACATCAGTTTTTTTCAGCTCTATGTAATGAAGTTTGATTGATTACATGTATACTGTAGCACTAATCAGTACTGTACTCCATAACCTAAATTCAGGCATTTTGATTATATATCATGCATGTTGTAAATATTGGTATAGTAACTAGGAATGGGGTCAGTTTCAGTGTTCCCATCCACATTATGTCCAAGATTTATTTGTGTGTGAAATCTTTAAATACTTTATTGGCACAACAATATAATATTTATACATATTAGGTAGCATAACCAAAAGTATAACAAGACTTTTAGACTGTATGCTCAGTCTAAAACTATTGGCACAGATATCAACCTTGAAAGGACCACATCTGTTGTGGCCTAACAGTGACAAATTACTTCAAAATTGTGGCTTTCTGTGTTTTTGGAAAAGCTCTATATATGGCTATTGCTATCACTAATGATACAGATATTGACTTATCAATTGTTAAGTGCGGAGAAAAGTGCTGAAGTGCCCTGGGCTCCTTATCAGCTGCGGCACACTGTATTAGTGTGCTGGGTTGGCGTAGCACTGACCTAATCCTGGTAGCAGGTGCTACTGGAGCCGAGTTAGAGTGGACATGTTTTTCAGGGAGGATGAGCCATCTGGGTCTTGATACTTTATGGCGCTTAAAACACACTCTCAAGTGTGACACTCCTAACACTTACCTTTTAGCTGCACACAATAATCTAAGCGCTGGCTGCTAAAGGAAGAGAGGAGGCTTTCAGGAGAATTTACAGGGTTTGATGTGGTGTGGAGCCTCCGCTTCGACACGGATTCATGAAACAGTCAGACACACTTGGCGGTTTGATTTTGATTCCTCTAACTCTTTCAGTGTTGTTTTGTCATCTGAGGTCTGAAATATGTCGAGCAGAAAGAAAAGTGTGTTTGTTTTGTTTCTGTTTTTTTGCTTTCGTGCCAGCTTGCCTTGCTCGACACTTTTCTGGGGCCTTGTTTTGTTTTGTTTTTTTTCCTGGTGTAGTCTGTTTCATCTCACAAGTGATTTGGCTCGTTTCGGAGTCCAATTTCGCTCCTGTTTCACCGTGTATCCCCCTCTCCTCACAGTCATACACACATTCACACATTTCCCCTAACTGACGCGCCGCCTTCACACTCCAAACAAATCAATTCTTCGCTTGCCGCACTTGGAACGCCACAGTGAAATACGGCAGCTCATAGCAGCCCTGAAAACTTGCAGGCTGTTGTGAATGTTCCTTGTCCACTAAGGCTCGAGGAGGCCAGACCCAGATTCTCCTAGCTGCGTGTGTGTGTGTGTGTGTGTGATGTGTTGCCTCCCTGAATGTTTGGCTAGGGCTTAGAGTAGATGGGGGAAGACGGTGGTGGGTTTAGGTTAGCAGCTGCCACACAGGTCAGAATCCGGGCCTTGTCTCCATTAGTTTACCTGACAACTCCCTGCCCTCTGCTCCCCCTTTGCCTTATTAACTAACCTCGCTCTCCCTCTTTCTCCCGCAGTGTGGGTCACTTTATCCCTCTTTCTCTGTCATGCTCTCTCTAATCAAGAATGATGAATGGGGTGCAAGGAAGGACAGCAAATGTTTGCGAACCATATACACTCTCCAAGTGTCAACTTTTTTCCTGCAGTGGTTGAGAACATGCTGGTCGGGAGAGGGAGGGAAGGGATTTTGAGTAAGCTTTTGTGTGTGTTTGTCTAACTAAGCTCTTTATGAAAGCTATTTCAAACATCACCACCACGGTCCTCTAAGTGTGTCACCAGCCTTGACATGTAATTCCCCCCCCCCAAAAAAACCCTCACAACTAGTGTTTTTAAGTCTACTTCCAGAATCACAAGCTCTGACTGATGCAGAAATAAAAGCTTGTAGCTCATAAGAACACCGCTCTTTTGGCGTGAAGCCATTGGCAGGGGAAAATGCCAGCTCGAGTCTAGTCTTCAACAGCTGCTGGGTCTCCATCTGTAAGCCTAATTACCCAGCAGCACCCCAGGAGCGGCTCAGCAGCAGGATCCTCCTATAGAACAGACATTGATTACATCGGTGTGTCCATACCGGACAGTGTGTTTTCCCAGGGGTCTGTAGATATGTGGAACATAAGAACTAGCACTTTAATGCACACTCTGGGGTGCTATCTTTAAACAAATAGTCCACTAAGATCTTACCGTATTGCATCCACCCTTCTCATGAGGGAAATTTCAGTGTTTTACAGTGTATAAAATGGTGAATAAGAAATTCAGAATAGATTTTTTTTGGTAAAACAATGTTTTTGATAAGCTTACATGTACAATTAATATCAATAAATTATTAGTTGATTATTCAGTTTATTTAACTAAGCTTAGTCTATCTTAAACATTAGTCAACAGTAATTGTGATAGTGAAATAAGTAATTTACCAAGCTAAAAATGCAAATGCATTTGCTGGTTCTGTCTTCTCAAATGTGAGGATTTGAACTGTGTGTCAGAGAAAATATCTCTTGGGCTCTGTGAAATTATTTTTTACTTTTTAAATACGATGGAAATTACTTAAAGCTTTAATAGTGGATGTTTGTCTATTTTCTGTATTGACTGAAACATTTACACCAAAGATAACTAAATTTGTTAAAAAGTCATATTAAATGTATTTTTGGTGGAGTTTTGGGAGGTAAGCTTGGTGCAGTATATTTGCTGTGGCTGCATAAATTGGTATGATTATTTTAAGTTCATTTATTCTATAAAATTTTCTTTTATTTATTTATTTGTCCCAATGCAATGAAATTCCTGTGGCACGCTGTAACATACAATGGAGTCAGGATCAGCATAGTCAACATGTTAACATGACAAAAAGAACCACTGTGGTTGTTTGACAATCTAGCTTTCTGCCAGATGTTGATAAAGAGATATTTCTTTTTAGCTGTTGCCAGCTATAGAAGGCCACCACTTGCAAAGGCTAGCTGCCTCAGCATTCTTGGCTGTCAGAGGGTTTTATTTGACATTATGAAAATGGCTGCTGTATTTGTGTGAAGCAGGTGAGTAGCTCAGGCAGTGTCTAGGTATAAACTACAGCTTGTGATACTTAACGCCAACAAACCCCTGCATCTGCAAAACACTTAAGGAAACACGATATGTCCGCAAAGATGTTTGTCCTACACCTTTCATGGCACTAAATAACAACGGCTGCATAGTCAAAACAGTGAATGAGGTATGGCAAAAGGTTGGGAGCTGTCAGCTTCCGATTGTTGCTTTGCTTTCTGAGTGGGGATTGAAAATGGAGATGGAGGAGGAGGAAAAGGAAAAAACATGCAGGCTCTTTCAGCCCACTGTCATGCCACTTAGGATTTGTTGAAGGATTTCACCCAGCCATTTCCCTTCCATTGAGAAGTAATCAGTACGGCACTGAAAGATAATATTATATCCACTTAGAGGCATGTGGGCTTCATGCATGTTCATACATGAAATGAGGCTGGAAAGCAGTGCCTCTGTTTACATTGCTGAGCTCTCACTCCCTCCATTTCTGCTTGGACTTGAAGCTTCCTGGCAAAAGCTCCCTGTCTTTGTGTCTCTTATATCTCATTCTTTCTCCCTCTCTCTTTCTGTCCTACCTCCGTTTCTTCCATTATCCGTGGACTGTGAGCCAGTTGGTGGGCTAATAGAGGATGCTTTCCTGTGGGGCACCAAAGTGATGCTGTTCAGACGTTATGCAAGCTTAAGTAAAGCTGACACGCTGCTCAAGAACTACAGCCCACACTGAGCTCCACAGCAGCCCGTGGAGAGACTCTGAAAAGGTCTTAAAGGTATAGGAGACACAGGGAGGCTGCCACTGTCCTCCCACCGCTGTGCTGTGATGTGGGAAGCAGGAGTTAAGTCCTTTATTAGAAGTGGCAGGCGTTGTCTCCAGTCTCCTCGATAATTGCAGCACCACGTCCACTGCCGTAATCAATTGAGACAGCTGCTGCTGCGGCGTTCAAGTCCATCAGGCAGGCGTGTCATGCTAATTAATGAAATGATAAGGCTAGTGCTTGCAGCGTTGCACAAGTAACTCCTGGAGGCTCTCCTTTCTTTTCAACACAAAATGAATTCCTAAAGTTCAGATTGCCCCTCTATGTCCCTGCCTTTTGGCTGTCTGTCCACAGCTGCCTCGGGGTAAGAATGGTCACCAGGGTCTGTGATGGGTCAGGGACAGTGAAAGGGGTCAAATTCCGGGCTGGCAGGGTGGGCCGCGTCAGTGCAGCCATTAGACTTGATCTTTTCTGTTGAAAGTTCCAAGATGTCCACCCTTTTATTTAGGAGAGCCCAGTGGCACTGACCTTAGATGACCCGGCTGTGTTCATAAGAAGCTGAGACTGATGGCAGTCCCAGCACATGAGCTCTGCTATAAACAACTCTACAGGGGGATGGGCCCTGATGGAGATTTAGAGAAGAGCAGGGATGTGTGAGTGTGGAGGCGACTTGTTTCTCTGCAGCACAATATAACCAGGGATTAATGAAGGTTTAGTATTGCTTTAAGAGCACCACTGGACTGTATATGACATAAAAGGACAGTCAACATTTAGACCTCTGCCTTTCTCTCTCTCTCTTTCCTTGGAAGAAGTGCTCCACGTCATCTGCCTCCTATCCACAACATTGGCATATGTGCCATGAGAGGTGAATGGCATATGTGTCCTACACCATATGGCTGGTGTTTGAATTGTGATCCGATACGCGCAGGAAAAACTGATTCATCCCACAGCTTGAGCTGCCAGCTCTCTGAAATGAACATTAGGTTCTCAATTTATACCCAGGCTTTGACTGTAAACGTGTTACAGCTTAACACCCATTCCCATTCTGCTGCCATTCACTCCTTTTGTCAGCTGCAGTGAAGAGACAGAGAGACATAATTGAAACATGCCAGCTGTCCCCACTCTTTCACTATCTTGGCCAGCTTTCTCCTTGTCCACTCCCCCATTAACATCTCTGAGTGATTTGCAGAAACGCTGCCTTGGCTCCCCCTCGTCACCAGTTTGGAGATGCTCAAGGCAGATTAAATACTGTGAGGGAAAGCAAGCCATTGCAAATTTCTCCTGTGATTTTATTATTAGCACAATGATTCAACGCTACTCAGTCCTTCTGTTCCTCTCATACAAAATCACTTTGTTGAAATCACCCCACCTTTTTTTATGACTGAATACCTCACTGCAATGAAGTGTTGATTGGCAAGACTGCGGTTTCCTGCCTTCTGCCAGTATCTGTTATAGCCATCTTCCATAGTCACTCACTCGTGAGCTAAGCCTTGGCTCTGTGCAGATTGCTTGTCTAGAGAGGTACAAAAACCAAATCATTGTGAGCTCAACCGTCAAGAGCAGCAGAATATTCTGTCAACCAGAGCCAGCGGGAGATGGATCAAGTCAGCGTGCATCCTCACATACCTTCTGCATCCTCCAACGTCTTTCAGTAGATACGCCGCTTTATTTAAATATCTGTCTGTTCATGTCCTTATTTTATCAGTGCCCTGACTGTTTATGCTTTGGCAAAGCCATGAAGGGAGTGAACCGTAGTATTTGCCTAGGAAATGAGAACACCCAGTGGCCTTAAGCTTCTCTTAGCCCCCGACCCCCCTTGACACGGGGAGAATTTGCATGCCCTCGTATCTAATCTGAAAAGGCTTTTTGCATACAGGTTCTGTTTCCCTGGTTGTTGTATATACTGGCATCTTGTCTGCAGTGAGCAGGTAATTTATGTAACACACTTATTTGCATTCACAGCATTAGTTTGCTGAAGGTTTTAGTTGGAGGCCGAATTAGACTATTCTCTAGGGCCCTCGTCTCATTCATGAGGTCTTTGGGTCCATTTGCAGGTAGACAGGTGTGTGTTTAAAATAAAGTGGTTAAAAAAAACTTCAAAGTGAATGTTTATTAATGGCTACAGTTTTGCATCTCAAAGTATTAGAGAGCAAACGTGTGCAGTGCTGTCCTTCAGGGCTCCTGCATTGTGTTCTCGACATGTGTCAACAGACCATGCTTAAGAGGGATATCCCGGCTACAGCGAGGAGCCACATTATTCTTTTATTGAGGTCTGTTGGATGATGACAACCAGCCTATCCTAGTTCAGCTCAGGGCCAATCTATTCCAGACTGGTCCAAGCTGGGCCATCTGGCTGCGTAAAGGCCACATAGGACCAGATCAGTTCCAGCTCTCCAGATGTTCCACAGGGACAAACAGGGTCACAAGTGAAGGATATTGGAGGCAGGAACAGCTGTGTAGCGACACTGTGTTCACCCCAGACTCCCCGCTGGACACATCAGTCATGACCAGCGAATCCCAGAGGCCTGTGGTCCGTCTGCTACCTTAGTCCCTGTGTCCCTCCTCTGTCCACGCCTCCAATCATCAACCCCATATCACTGCAAATCTAGGCACGTGTGCACAGTGCAAGGCCTAATTCCCCTGAGTAAGCAGGGCCACAGGAACATCTATAAAAAGATCAATACTGGGATGAGATGTCATCTGGTGAGCAGACCTGCCAACACCCCCCTAGGGAATGTCCCTGTCCCACCGGTGCACTAACCCAGCTAACGGGAGAGGTGTCGGGATTGGCGGGGTGGAAGGGATGTTGGTGCCACCCCCCACCACGAGACTGCCCTCCAACCTGCCTGACTCACTCACACCATCTGCTCAGGTTTGCAGGGCAGGGCTTCAGGACAGCACATTTTTTGTACAGACACTCGTATGACATTTGTTTCACATGACTGCCTGTGGCTTGCCTACTGTTTTCCTCAGTATGTGATTGCAGGGAGTGTGTTCCATGTCCTGAGGAAAAGAAGAACAAAACCATGTCAAATTTGGCAGTTTGTTGAAATGCTTTAAACTTCAGTTGACAGTGGTGCGGTTTTGCGGCGGGGGGGGGGGGGGGGGGGGGGGTGGTGTTTGTTGAAAAACAGCATTGATTTTGCTACATATAGCCCTTAGGTGACATATGTCAGACAGGCATTCTTGTTATTCTTGTTATCACTGCGCGCTAGTTTGCACACAACATGGCTGCTGCTGAGAAAGAATGAAAAAGTAATCTATTAGATAAGGGTACTCAGTATTTTCTACCGTCAGTTGTTCACTGCTCTTGACAGCCTGTTTGATGCTAAAGAAGCTGGATGACCTGCAGTTTAAAAGACTATCAAACAATAACTCTATTTATACTGATATAACAGGAACACATCCTAACATGCTGATAAAGTATTTGAAATGATATACCTGTTTGCTTTCTCTAACAAATGTGGTCTGATTCTATCTTTGTGGTGCCTTTTTCTAAAATGAAGACATCTGGGCTGGAGTGTGTGTGTGTGTGTGTGTGTAATACGCCCACACTAAAAACTTTTTTTGTGTCCATGTTCTGTTGCATGCATTTGTGCATGTGTGTGCCTGAGCGTAAGTGTCTTAGCTTGCGGAGCGATTTTAATGAGGGATGGGTTGTTCTGAGCGGATACCTCCCTGCCTCCATTAGAGCCCATTAGAATCATCATTAAGATAACCCAGTGCTCGCTGTGGCCCTGGCTTCCCAGCATTAGAATTAGAAACCCCTCTCTCTGTCTCCTAGTGGTCGTAGTGAGACTTCCTTCAGTATCACTCGCCTCGCATTGTGTCTGGGAGAACAGGTTGCCACGGCAACATCACCCAACGGCGACATTTCGACTGTGGATATTTGCTCCTTTGCCTGTTTGTCTGTCTGTACCTTCAGTCTTCCTCTCTTTCTCTTTCGCTAGCAGGAACGAGAGCCTGACAGTTTAATCCGAATCCCAGACCCCTATAAATCAGGAGGTCTATATACTCCTGGACCCCGGAATTCATTAGAAAATCGTGACACCTTAGCCAGCCCCAGTTCTCCCGTAAAACGCAAGGAGCGAGGGAGGGGGAGCGCAACAAATAAAAAAATAAAAGCTCTGCCCTGCCTTTTTATTGGTCTTTTTATGGGTGTTAGGATCCTTGAAAGATTAAGCAGGCTGTTAATAGGGACTGGATATTCCATTAGTGGGCTGCATGTCGAGTTCTCACTGGCTTGACAGCAGCTCCCGGCTCTTCTCATTTTTTGTTACCGTCGAGAGTGCCCATGGAGCTTTTTTAATTGAGGCGGTAGTAAGCCTTCTGACTGAAGTACTGGTGCATCTTAGCTGTAGATTAGAGCTGCTTAGAGAGCGGCTGTCTTCTCTCTTCCTCTGTCTCTATCTTTCTCTATCCGGGTGTGAACATTTTCTTTCTCTGATGTTTCTTTGCATGCGATGTGTCTGTGCTTAAAACGTATTCCACCGCTACCAGCTTTAATGAATTCAGAAGCTATAGCAGTGTTTCAGCTGTTGTAGTTAATGGTAACACTACCATCTCCTCAAACTCCATTTCTTTGTGGACTATTTTGCTTTTCTTTTTACTCTGAGAGAAGTTTGATATTGTCAGATGTCTTTTCTTTTTCATTAAGTGCTTTGAGATTCTTTGTGTGAAAGGTGTCGAGATGCGGCAATTTTTGCCCCTTTCATTTTCCTGTTACAACAGAATATAATTACTGTCATTAAATTGCAACAGCCTAAGTATGAAAAGTCGTTGTTCAGTGGAATGCTGATTATAAAAGCTTCTTGTCTGTTGAAAAAGACCCCTGATGAATGGTAAAGACAAAGTGGTCGAGTTCAGAGTGCTTTGCTGTGGTTTCCCAAATCCCCTGAAAGATCAGGAAGGGAGGATAGCAAGGCGCAGTGGCAGAGAGGCCAAGATAAGGGGCCACGATCTCCCTTCACAGCACAATTGAAACATAATTATTTCATGCCAGATTGTGTGCTCAGCAAAGCCCTGAATAGGGGCCGACATTTAACTTTAATTAGCTGTGATTTATTCATACTGACTGGATTGCGGGAAGAAATTGGATCATCTGATTATAGTCAAGCATGAAAATGACCTGATTAAACACTTAATGGAACCTAGGGAGAGCGAAACAAGAGGAACCTTGGGCAGAAGACATTGGGACAACATTTTAATGGAGGGAAAGGAGCTATGTCATACTCATCATCATCAATAGCAAAGAGCTACCTCTGTATGGCTATTATCTGATTTAGGAATAAGGTAGTTTTAAATCAAACCAGGAAATTGGTTGACATCTGACATGGCCAATACATAATTTACACTTTTCAGAAAGGGGTCTACAAATTTTCTTCTTACATTTTGCTGTTTCTTTCCTTCTCAGGTGTGCCAACGAATGAGAGTCCCGAGTCCAAGACTTGTAGCTCAGCCAAAGTATCAGGGCTCCAGCGCAGCCAGGAGCAGAGCAACAGTGAGGTGCCCTTTACGCCTCCCGTGCCCAGCCCCACCCCGGCATCGGCGCCTACGGGCTCCCCTGCCCCCGCTGCAGCGGCGGCCCCCCTTGAGCCCCCTAGGACGCACCTCCCCACCCCGCCTCCTCTCAGTGTCAAAAAGGAGCAGCAACCTCCGCCCCCTGTCCCTACCCCTCCCCTGTTGAGGGCACCACCCCACCCCCAGCCCCACCCTCCTCAACAACACTTGCACCAGGAGCCCCGTGTTCTTCCGCCCCCACAGCACCACGCACGGCCAGTAATCGGCCACCAGGTGCATCACCCACTATACAACAGCCTTCACGACATCAGGTAGGTTGTTACCTGGGCATGTTTGGTTGCAGGTGTACGGACGTACAAGATAGGAGGAATTTGTGTTCAATTTAAAATGACCATTACTAAGAATTAGCTGTGTAAACCAGACAACACAAAAAAAACACACTTCTGAGTATACTCAAGCTAGAACTTTAACACACTGATGCTGTGTTGGGGGCACGTTTCATCTTCACTTGGTCAACTAAAGAACGTCAGTGTAAGACCACTAGAAATGTCAGTGCCAACAATATGGGAAGAAACTGTGTATCTGGGGAGCTGTGTTGATTTTGTTTCACCTTTTGTACCCGACACGTTACATTGCAGCCACTTTCCTTTAATGTGATCCTGCCAGTTTAGTGGCGACGGTGATAAAATAAACTGCAGCAATTTCCACATTAATATAATGTCGTCGAATGCGACAAGTCACTGTACAATTCTATATTCTACACAATATTGACTATCTCATGCAGATATTGATTTTCTGACACACAAACTTGCAATAAGAGCTGTCAGATTTACTGTTTTTCATTGTGCAACACACCGTTACGTGTAACACATTCACATATTTCCCTTTTCGGCTCATCTGCCCTCACCTTTTTTTTTTATTTCAATTTAAGAAGTTTTATTGGAAAATCATTCTTGTGTTGTCAAAGCAAAGTGTCAAACATTATCAGTACAGCTGAACTGACACTGAGCTAGAAACAAAGCAATGGAAGACATATATGTATATATAACTATAACTAATGCACATGAAAATATCCCATGTAAACAAGCTTTCCCTGAATGTATGACACCGCTGCATTCTGACTCAACACTTAATAAAATAAAGTATATTTTCATTTGCATTATTACAATAATCGTTTTTTCCTTTGTTTCCCATTACATCTTCAGCCACAGCAGCAGTCCAGTGGGGCTTCCCAAACAGCACTTGCCCCCATCCCCTCACCACCACCTCAGTGGGCTCCCGTCCTCGGCCCCCGCCTTGCCTCTGTCCATAGCTAATCTCTCTACCTCGCACTATTCCTCCCTACGGAGCCCGGCCCATCGCCATCCGGCCATGTTTGCAACCCCAGCCACACTGCCGCCACCACCGACCTTACCAACCAACAGTTTAGTGGTGCCAGGGCACCCCGCCGGCACCCCCTACCCAGGTAAAGCCGCGCACCTCACATGCTAGATGGTTCCACCAGTGCAGACACACAAACTCCTAGGACACATGGTAGCTTTAGAAGGACCAAGACTCCCTTGTCCTTTAATTAGTTAGTTAGTTAATTATTCTTGATTTAAGGAGTTAGTTAGTTAGTAAAATAACAAAATGCTGCAAATTGTGGCAGTATTTATTATAATAATCTCTGACCTTTCTCATAACACATGTAGTTGCATCTTTGAATATTAATGTGTGATAGTAAACATATACACTCTAGACGCTGTTATAACAGTTTGGATAGTGAGGTATCCATTTTATATTCCAGGGTCTGTTTTATGTTCAGTTGTTCTAGATTTGCCTGCCTCTGCATGCCTCTGCATGTATCCATGTTACAATTACAATTCTAAAGAACTGACATATGTATAGAATACTACTGTAGTATAATACTGTAGTATTCTTCATATGTCCGTTTCTTTTCTTTGAATAGTAAGTCTCCACTTAGTGTGCATTGGTACAGTACCAATGCACACTAAGTGGAGACTTACTATCATAAAATGTGTTATATGGTATTGAAACTAGTCGGGTGTTCATATTTGATTTGCTGATCTGGTAAGTGCTCATTTATTACATTTTTTTACTTAGTTGTCCTTTGATATACTGCACAGTACAGTATATCAAAGCAAATATTCTTTATATCTCTAAGGATGCATGAGATCATTTCTTTTCATTGCTAAATGTATGTAGCTTTATTTCCTCCTTTTCCTGATTTTATACATGGAACAGTGACGTACTTTGATGTTAAAAGAAAACATTTATTACTGCTTCGATAAACAAGGACTTTATCTTGAAAAGATTGCTTCTAATATTCCTTTTATGGTTCCAGTTTTTAAAAATACATTTTTAAGAGTCAGTTTTCTATGTGCCTATGCACTAGTGAATACTAAGAAATATTTTTGCCTCAATCTCAAAAGTACATGAGACACTAAAGCTCGTAACAACCCAGTAATCCAGTTAAAGCTGGGTTAGGCAACGAAACTAGCAAGCTAAGAAGCAAGATGTTGAAAGTATTCAACCTAAAAAATCCCGCCCACTCCCTTAAGGCCTCCCTCCAAAGCCCCTTCCCAAAAACACATGTTCATATGTGCACAAGCAGAGTGCACTCAGGTAGGCAAGTAGACAGGCGGCCAGCCAATCATTTCATTCGGACCAAATTGATTGGCTGTACAGTCCTGCGACCATTCATTGATTTCTCTTGTGTGTCAGAGCGTTTGATTTATTGATTGCTGTCAAGATAAAGAGAATTTCTTTCTTAAAAAGTCAGCATATATTTTTATTGATCTGGCTGTAAAGATCAGGAATGCAGTCCAGTTAGTGCAGCAGCCACAGATACCTCAAATAACCTCATCAATAATTTGAAAAGACGTAAAAAGAGACTCACAAGCAAATCATCCTTGTGCAGCTCAGAAATAAATCTGATTTAATTGTAAAAGGCAATAGTATTCTGCATCTCACAGAAATCACATTCTCTAATATTAGGTATTATTTTCATTGGTGGAGGACATCAATTTCTAAGATGGACTGTATTTAAATTAGCTTAGAAATTTTAAAAAGGGGCGATGACGTCAATGTACACGTCACTGGAAAACTGTGAGCTAACAACTGGACAGTCATCACAGCTGGAGACCTCTTGAGCGAACTGAAAGCAGCACTTAAACAGTCACATGTTGAAAAATGGGGCACTCAGTCAGCAATCTGATGCACCCCCAACAACCAGAATTATGTTTTCTCCTGCCAACAATATGTGATTTGTAACGATTTGATAATATGTTCAACAATTACATCAAGAAAAGCAATTTCATGCTGCAGTAGTAGGAAACAAATGTCTCCAGCGATGATGGGTGTCTCCAAAATATGTAATAAATATGCCAGTTGTGCATTGACTTTCTAATAGAGGGCAAGAGTGTGTGTGTTTTCTGCTGGGATGACTCTTGGTTCTCTCTTGTCTTTAGATACCAGTCTGTTGATATCATTCAACCAACCAATCATGTATTGCCAGCCTCATTCGGGGATTCTGATTGGCACATTGTCACAGGCAACTCTCTTACCACCACCAATGAGTCCCCACGTAGAAAACCCTCACAGCATGAGCTGGAGAAACAGAGAATGCCAGGTGACTATTTTCTTTCTTCTCTTCTACCCTTGTTGTGAAGACTGACTGGGCGTCCGTGCCTTTTTTTTCTTGTGTCCCCCCCTTCCCTCTCCCCACCCCCTTTTGTTTTGTTTTGTTTTTTTGGTTTTTTTGGTTTTCCTCGCTCTCCTTTCTTGCAGAGCATGACCTCCTGAGGCAGGAGCTGAACAACCGCTTCCTGGTTCAGAGTTCAGAGCGGGGCCGGGGGCCTTCCGCCTCGCCGCTGGCCCCCGTGTCACTCCTGAGGGCTGAGTTTCACCAACACCAGCACATGCACCAGCACCAACACACCCACCAGCACACCTTCACGCCCTTCCCTGCCAGTCTGCCCCCGGCCGCCATCCTCACCCCGCCCACCGCACCCCCCATGGTGCGTACCCAAGCCAGAAATGTGAGGATAAGTAAAAACAAAAAGCTCCCGTAACTTCCCACCCACCCACCTGTCACCCCTCCAAGTCTCCTCTTCAATCAATACCTCCCCTTTTTTTTTTTTTTTTTACCCCGGAAATTCACCAAATATCTCCCCGTAGCTGTAGGAACCCCTCCCTTTAAAAAATATGACACTTGATTAAGTTTAATTTTGCTTTTTGATTTCTGATAAAGTCTGAGAGCTGATGAGAAACTGGGACCATCGCATCTGTTCCACTATCACAAGGACAAACCGGCTGCCACCTCCCTTTACACGCACGCACGCACACAAACACACACACTAGCACGTCTACTAGTTCGACCAGATACGTGCTGGTTGCTGCCCCGGTTGGTCAAACTGGACAAAGCACATATATACTTTCATGCTATGCAACTTCTACATCCATAGTGGAAATATTCATAAAACTGTACATCCACAGTATGCATTACTTTTCATAGAGACCTTTTCCTGATTTGTGGCATGTCAGCCAAACAGGCCAACGTTACCAAATTTCATTGACATTTTTCACCTCAGTCTTAACTTTGACATACATTTTGCTGTTTAGTGTTTGCAGAGAATCAAAAAAAGGGAATTGCCTGAAGGCAGGGTTTTCAATTGTTTGCATATGGATGTGTTTTAAATGGTTTTGAATGTTTTCATTTGCCTGTTCACAAAGGGCAACAAAGGCGCCGTCAAACAGATGTGTGTGTGTGTGTGTGTGTGTGTGCGCGCATGTGTGCTCAACAAGCCCAACAACTCAACACCAATCATATTTGCCAATGACAAATTCAAAGCATTGCAGTCAGTCAAATGACTTCATTGCAGATTAAGGGGGGATGACATCACTGCAAAAGTGTTTTGATAATGTTTGTAATTGCTTCCGTGCTTTGACTGTTGGGTGGGTTGGGGGGGCACAGAGGGGGGGAAAAAAAGGTTATGACTATCCATCCATCATTTCAAATGCGCAGCAATCTCTGACTATTCAGACATTTCTAGCTTTTTGGCGTAGATCTAATCCATCATGTCATGACCTCTGATTAAGAGCCTGTGGTCCCATTAAGGCCCCAATCCAACATTATCCCCATCCTGTACATTAGAAATCAAAGCTGTGGTATTTATGTCTCAGATAAGAATAGAGACCATTTAGACGTTTCTTTAGCCAACACACATGCAGTTATCTGGTCTGCTGTTTATTCCTGACATGGTAGGAATTATATACACAGTCCTCTCTTTGAAGATGAAAGAGGCACTTTTCCTCATCTCTCTAATGCTGGTATTATGTAGCCCATGATGTACATACCCCCCCACCACCCACCCCTAATCTCTGGTTGTGTTGTTAAGATGGGCTTTGAGACAGCGATTAATGTCTTTTTTCCTTTTAATTGAAACTGTGTTGTTACTTAACTTATGCCTTTTCCCCTCCCTTCCTCATTAACAATGCTGTTTTCCTTCTCTTTGGTGCTTGCTTAGAGAGGCAGGAGTAATAATGATTGTGGTTGTTTTTACTGTATTGTCATGAAAAGGCAAATCAAGTATGGCCCAGTTGTACATCCTCTCTCTTCTCCCTCTCCCTCTCACTCTCTCTCTTTTATTTTCTCTTGCTCTCTAGACACCCTATGTCATTTCAACTGTGTAACAGTCTTTGGCTAATGGCTGTAATTAATGAAATTATGAAGCCTCTATTTTTATTTATTGTTCAACGCCCTCAAGCAGCTGGCTTGCCAAATGGCAGCACTGAGCATTTATTCTACCCCGCCCCCTTGCCCCTGCCTTGTCTTTGGACAAGGAATATCCTTAATTGTTATAAGATGACATATTAAGCTTTAATTAGCCAAAGCTGTTTACTATAAAACTGTGACAGGCACCATAAATTACAAAGGCAAGTTTTGTTTTTTTCTTCTTTTTCTTTTTTTTTTACAAGGCCATAAAGCGGCCAAAATCCCTCTCCCAGTGTCAGACATTAAACAGCTTTCAGAAATGCAGAGGAGCTGTTTAATGAGCTCGGAAGCTGGCTCGGCGTTTCCTCTCAGTAGGCTGTCTGTCTTTGATTTGGGCCTATTATCGCCCACAAACAAGGCCGCCAACACCATTGCTGCCGCTGCGGCCATTTTGTGTGCAGATGTGAATGGCCCTGCTACACCAAGAGGGCCCGTGACCTAAACCCTGTGTCTCCACCAGCAGCTTAGCTAACCCTACTCCGCCACCCCGCCCCCCCAGCCACCCGTGTCGCTACATACGCACACACAGAAACACTGATTCATACACACTCATTTTCCTGTTTTATGTAAACCCAAAACGTATGCGCCTGCCAAGAGAGCTTTGAAAACACTCACAAAAAGTACCTGCAAATGGTTTGTGTATTTGCGGAATAGGAATAAGTTACTGTCACTTGTAATTAGCCTGTTACAAAATAGAGAGCCAGTCTTGGCTTGTGAACAGACATACAAAGTCCCCATTCATGCATGGGGCAACAGTCTCCGTTCTAACCCTCCCTCCGCTGCTTCTCAGCTTACCGACTAGATTCCCATGTGTTCATGACATGATGAGAAACATTTTTTATACAACGACAGTAGTTTTTATATGGCACATTCCAATTGAGATTATTCTGGTAGACATAAGCTATGCCACAGAAAAGGTTTCCTCACATAAATTCAGCATGTCATGGTTATATCAGTTTCATGCTGAGATGTCCTGTATTAACCCCTAACCATTGCAAATGTCATCTACTCGATTCAGTTTCAATAATAAAAGACACACAAGAGGCTCCATATATTCTTTCCATGATTTTCTGCGCAGAGAATTGGCCTGTTGACTAAATCTCTTTTGAAGTCTGGTTTTCTAACACGCAAAACAAGCTATATGTCTCCATGTACTCCCCTCCTATCTATACCATAAGAGCTTATTCCATCGCAGTCAAAAGCAATTAGATTCACATTTCTACACATTTTCCAGTGAATAGAAACAACTGGTCTGGTTTTAGAATGGTCTGATTCCCAAGCTGGGCCTCCACGCCCAACGTCTGTATGCTCAATTGGAAAATCATGCAGGCTGTCTTCATCTTGGCAGTCTGCTAAAGCGGTCGTATTGTTAGTAATTTAACTGCCTATCTGAGCATGCAGTTTAAGTAAACCCATGACCAGTGCAAGCCAGCTGCTTTTCTCCAGGGCTTATTATTCTGGATCAAAACCCTGCTTATTACCAGTTACAGATGTGGATCATGTGTTTTGTTTCTGTGATGTAAAAATAATGAGATGTCATTATTAAAGAAGGCTTTTGCATAAAGGACTTTGGTAAATTATATAATTTTATGACTTTTTTTTTCCTAATTCTTTTCCCTCTTATCTCTTCCAGTTCGACAAATACACCCCCAAACTGGACAATCCATTTATCAGACATTCAAACGTGAGTTTCTTTTTGTCATTCTAATTTAAATCTGTTATTTGCAATTGGCAAACCAAATATTTGACATATTTGAATGTTGCCGTGAGAGTTTTTATTGTGACTGTGGGTTTGTGTGTGCATATGCTCCTGTACGTATCTCTGTATGATTTTGTTTTGTGTCTTTTTGTGTCTGCCATCCTCCTCTTTTCTCCCCAGTTCTTCCCCTCCTATCCTCCCACCATGCCAGGCATGCCCCCGCTGCTCCCACACTCAGGACCCTTCAGCTCGCTGCAAGGAGCCTTCCAGCCCAAGGTCAGCCCCACATCCCTACCCTTAAACCACGATCTACAAACAGGCAGAGAATTTCAGGAAGCATGGGCACAAAAGAAATCACACAAACGTCTGCACAATTGAATCAAAAGCTCACTAACGGCCCACAAAAGGCATAACAAAATAAAAATGCAAGTTGACTTGTTTTATTGCATTCAAGTAACGTCACTTTTTGTCAGCGTAAATGCAATGGATAATGAACAGAGTCTTTGCTGTATGCCAGTTGCTCCACATGCCTTCAAACTACAAAGTTTCTGTAGTTTAGCTTACACACTCCACTTACAGTACGGTAGTCTGTCTTTATAAACCCCATTCCATGCGAATCCAGAAATCCATCTATAATACTGATGCAGGGTCAGAATGGCATGCTGACCCAAGCAGTGACCATGCCAATGCCAAAGATAAGAAAGTGATGTCTGCCTGCTCAGGACAGCAAAGGAGAGAAGACGCAGGGGTGGAGGGGATTCGAGGGATGGGAACGAGTGGGTGGGTGGGTGTGAGTCTGTCTGGCAGATGCCCAGCGGCTGTGACCCGGTGTAAGCCACCAATCAAAGCTGGCCTAAATCCGCTGGCCCTATTCCCAGGGGGCTCTGTCATGGAGGGGCCCTTTTGTCGAAGTCCCCTCCAGATGGTTCAGGGAACAGTCTTACGCGTCCAAAGCCCCTGCTAAGTATTCTTGGCGAGGAGCTTCAGGGGGAGTGCTTGGGATGTGTTTGTTTATGGGGGCTGGTGACCCAGGTCACCGTGCAGGATCTTCCTATCCCTGATGTAGGGATGGATTAATAAGGCTGATCTAGGCACTTGTGCTTCAAAGACTTAAAGAGGAGATCGGACAGATCGGAGATGCGTTACTCGGGCGTGGCCCAGTGCCAGCAGCATCAGTGCAGATTAATCCACTCACTTCAGCCATATAGTAGCAGTCGTCGAGGATTAGCGAGTTATAGTGCTGCTGAAGGAGGACATAAGCTTAGAGTGATGCTGGCATCACTAGCTCAAGGATCTTCTAGTGGTTTTAAAACAGTTTCTCACATGTTTCCATGCCATGGACATCAACGTTCAGTTATACTACTTCATTGAGATGGTGGCAGTAACACCTTCTCATGCATTCTCTAAATTAGAAAATTACAATTTGACTTTTATGCTGAGGATACCATAATGTACACCTTAGATCCAATTTTGAGAATCAATATATGAGGATGAAGTACCTACTGAAGTTTAGTATACAGTATGTAACAGGTCCTATTTTTTTTCTGTCTTTGATTTAAAAATGTTGTTTGACATATCTTTCCGTTTGTCTCTCTCTCTGTCTCTCTTTCAGGCATCTAATCCCATTGACGTAGCGTCACGTCCTGGAGCAGTACCTCACACACTTCTACAGAAGGATCCACGGGTAAGCATCTGAACCGGTCTGCTCTTGCTCTGTTCCTTCTGGTAAAAGCCACACATACACTGTGCACATATTTACATTAACATCTTTTTTAGACAAGGCATTTCTCCTCATGCATCTCTATTGACACATTTATCCAAAGAACCTAAAAGTGAGGACATACATTTTTTAAAATGTCCCACTGTGAATTGAGCCTCCCAAAACTGGCTATTTTTTAGCTCTGCAGAACTGCACATTTTGGCAACTTATCTTTGTTGGGCATGATAATGATTGTCTGTTTGTCCATACAGATAACAGATCCATTCAGGACATCTGTTAGGGTAAGTGGTTGCCTTGTCCATCTTTATTAAATGTTTCATCTCTCTGGCCAGGCCACAAAGTCTAAAACTGCAAATTCTTCAACAATTCCTGATCAAGGACATGCAGGGTTTTGGCTGCATTTAAGGTTAGCTTTGAGGTCTCTGTTGGGCTAAAGTCAGGGTTAGATTTTCTTAATCCGTTGCCCGGTTGAAAATTCTGACGAGTTCCCACTTTGTAGTTTTGCCAGATAATTTTAATGCCAGAATCCATTTTTAGTTCCCTATATCAAAGCCAGCAGGCTAACCTCAGTTTCTCTCTAAATTTTTAGAAACCTGGCAAGTGGTGCGCAGTGCATGTCCAGATCGCATGGCAGATCTACCACCACCAGCAGAAAATGAAGGTGCGTGAGATGGATAAAGATGTCTTGCAGGAATCTTGCTGTCATGTAAAACCAGATACAGTATATTGGTAATGGGTAAAGTAAAGTGGATAAAGTAGGGCTGATGATGTTGGATAGTTGGATCTGTACCTCTAAAAAATCTATAATCGTGTTATTGGATTCAGAAAGATGTGGGTGGGAAAAGGCAAATTACACAAAAGAAAAAGGCTGTGAAAGAACGATACAAAATCCAACAAAAATAGTGTTTCCACAGGTTAAGTTTTCTCTAAGACTTCAACACTAAAAAATCAAATCATCAAAAATACAGTAAGAAGGTCACACTTCCTAAGAATAAGTAAAGGCTCTGTGCATGACTCACTCCACCTGAAGAGAAAGGATCTGTAGATCATTAACCTTCACATTTATACTACTCAGTGACATAATTAGTAGCTGAAGTAATAGTAGTAGTGAAGAAAATGCAACACATGAGGACAGACAAAAATGCTTGTCGGGAAATACTCTCACTGACAGAGGTTGGTGTGGCCTCACCATGGGGATCCTCTGCTAATGCCACTGGCCCGGCGGTGTCAGTCCTTCATGGGCCCTAACCCCCTGTTAAGGATTTAGTGTCCCTAATCAGCTTACATATATTTGTTATAACACAGTTGGCCAGAATTGGAGACATGGAGCCATTGTTGGCGTATCTGTCTTCCTCTGATCTCTCACCCAGTGTAGCCGAGGACAAATCCTCACTCTGTTGTTGGAAATGTTTGGTACTGTTGTCTATCAACCTAATATTCTTTCTCCGTCTTCCTCTCCTTTTTCTCTGTCTCTCTCGACTATAGCAAATGCAGCTGGATCCTCACAAACTGGACATGAATGGGAAGCTGGACCTGTTCAGTCGGCCCCCAGCTCCAGGAGTCTTCCCAGGGTTCCCCTACCCTCATGACCTGGCACGACCCCTCTTCTCTTCCACAGGTCAGTAGGGTCTTCCAGTACCCAACGCAGGGTGATAACCTCCACCTTCCAAGGCAAATCATTAAAAATACTCAAATTATACCGTTCTCAAATCTTTCCAATGCCATTTTTGTCTTAATGCAAATTAGCATTTATAGCTGCATGCCGAAATTGCTCCTCCACCACTGTAATGAATTGGCATGATTTTTTTTCTCTCTCTTCTCATGTAATGTTCACTTAATTATAGTGCTTTTGTAGCAAATGTTTTGCCAGTAAAGGGAGTCAGATATGGCTATGAATATGGATGACTCTCGGTTAGGTAATTGACTGATTTGCCCTGCGTTGGAGGGCAACAGAGAGGCGAACGGCCTTTGACTGGTAATTATGCAGTGGTGTGTCAGAGGCACTCCTGTAATTGGTTCTTTCATTAGCAATTCATGGAATATGGGTGATGGTAGCAGTGTTTTGTGAAAGAGGCCAGCTTGTTGCACAGCCAGGAACTGACCTCAATAGCCAACTATAAACTCGCGCACAAAAATGCAAAAGCTGAGATGAAAGCAAAATATCAATTGCTAATTTGCATTACTCAGCCATCTCTAAACGCCTCTAGCTGACACGTATGTTTGTGATGCAGTTGGAGGGAAATATTATATTATTTACTCACATTTACATTTTTAGCTCTGGCTAATCACAGAATTGTGATTGTTTTTGTCTGATTGGATAATAATAGCACTGTTATATCCTCTCTGCTCTGGTAGGTTCCAGCCACCCAGCTCCCTCTCCGTATGGTCCTGCCCCCCACCCCAGCGGCTTCCTGCCTCCTAGCCATTTGGCAGGTAAGTGTAAGTAAACCCCATGTTCAAATCTTTTTTATACATTTATTTCCTTGTTCTCTCCGTCTCTCTCTCTCTCTCTCTCTCTCTCTCTCTCTCTCTCTCTCTCTCTCTCTCTCTCTCTCTCTCTCTCTCTCTCTCTTGCACTCATGGTTTTTAACACATTACAAGGTGTAATTTGAAACCTACATATTTCTAGTCTCTTAGGTTCAATTGAAGGGTAATATGGAGTCCAGTTGGCCACTGTAGTCAGTCTTTTTTGCATGACTTCATACTACTTGAAGTTCATGGTAATGGAGAGTGTAGCCATCATACAATCAGACAGTATAATTTGTAACACAGCCTAAAATAACACTGTCTGCGGTTATTAAAAAGAGTAGCTAGCCTAGTATTCTGTCTCCCTCATTAGTTTGGACAAACTAATACATAGTGCAACAGCATATATGACACTATTTTGTATATGCTTGCAAAGTTGATTTTGTAATTCATAGGTGTACTGAGGGTAGTTAATGTTGTTGGATTTATTTGTGCATTTAATAATTTTTTTTTATGCAATCAATTATTTTCCACCATTCTACCCGAGACACTGTTTGGGTTCAGGGTGGCAAGTTGATTTCATGGAATAAGCCCTTGACTCAAACCATTTTGTGATTATGAACAAATGTTGCACTGAGAAGGAAGATTTAGCGAACAAAATTTTCCTGTCAGGGGAATTCATGTGTGAGGCAGAGGAGATTTCTCAATTGTTTGTCTTTTCTGATTTATTAACAAGCCCCAGAGCTGAAAATCCTTAAACCCTAATCTGTTGATAAGTTCTGCATTTCCTGATGGATTTTTGCTGAATTAAAATGGGACTGCAAATTATCATTTCAATGTTGTTCACTGACTTCTCCGGGTAAATATTTGTGTTATTCCAATAAATTTGGAGGCTCTGCGTCAGTGGAGCCCATCAGACACTGATTCTCCAGTTAAATCATTGTGGTCTGTCTAGCCTAATTTTTACAGCTTCTAATTCCCCTGCCCTACCACAGTCTATTTTCAGCTCAGCTCCAACTGCTCAAAACTAATTTCCCCATCAAGCTATGTTGTTCCACTAGCCCCAGCAGGGTCAGAGACACTCCACTCCAGTTAGTGGCAGTGAATCCAGCATCCAGGCGACCTGGCTACTGCAGGATTACCAGACAGAGAGCTAGGGTGGCAGCGCTAAAAAAAACCACAGCTCGCTTGTAAGAGAAAAGCCGAGTGAAACGGGTTGGTGTTGGGGTGAGCACCGCTAGCCAGCCCCCCCTTTTGCTAATCCCTGTTTGGCATTTTACAGATCCTTTCAGTCGCTCCAGTTCCTTTGGCGGCCTCGGCAACCTTTCAAGCAGTGCCTTCGGAGGATTAGGCAACCCCTCGCTTGGTAAGCGCTGGCCCCCTCTCCTCCTCCACCGCTCCCCCTTTCAATCTGGCCCCTGTGGCCAGTAACAGAACAGAGAAGGGCAGCGTTAGACCACAGGGAGAGCCAGGAGGGGAGGAAAAAAAAAATCAAGACACTTAGCTCTAGTTTCTGTGTCAAAACAGCCCTAGCCCAGGGAGGCTCAAATATGCAATACAACACACAACATCAAACCTCCTCCCTGCCTCCACTTCATCCACCAACCATGTCCCCAACAGCCTGGCTTTAATCTGGCTGCACTGCTGCTAACAGGCACTCTCAGGTCTGCTGTTTGTTGGCAGTTCATCTATTAATTATTTGACAAGCCCCTTCTGCACCACCGTGGAGGGCTTTCTCTTTTCCCCCTGCATCCTTCTTTCTACGCTTTTCTCTCTTTCTCTTCATCCCTCCTATTTTTGTGTGCCAAATCGGTCACCCTGTTGTGAAAATGAATGTGATTGGAATAGACATGCTGTGGAATGCTAAGGTCTCCCTTGGCTTTTCACAGCCCTCAACTCCAGAGGGCAAGTGAGTCTCCCCTGTTCATCCAGTGCAAAAGAAGGGAGGGGGAGAAGCCTCTGAAACCTTTAGTCCAAAAGCAAATGAGTAGCTTTTTTCTCTGGTGGGGGGAGCCATTAACCTCTAACTCTTTCAAACAGCTTCATTGAGAGAACCTCCAGAGACAAAGACAAAAGCAGCTTTTGTTGTTGAGTCTTTCTCATCTTATGTGTCCTCGAGAAGGTTTTGTGCCCAATTAACTTACAGTGGGTCCCACGCCTGTCTCCCCCTTCCCTCCAGGGTCCAACAGTATGTTTGGCACCAAGGAGGGGCCAGGAGGACTGCCCACGTTTGGCGGCCCCCACCACGACACCTGGAACAGACTCCGACGCACCCCGCCATCTTTCCCCACACCGCCACAGTGGCCCAAAACCGCAGACACTGAAAGAAGCAGCTCAGCCAACAGCCATGAGCGAGAGCGAGAACGGGAAAGAGAACGGGAAAGAGAAAGAGAGAGGGAAAGGGAGAAAAGAGATCCGTCCATTGGGAAAGATGAGAAGGATAAAGACAGGTGAGTTTGAGGCAGATGCAAACAACTTAGCATTTTTTTTGTCTTTTTGGGGTTTTATTTGTAAGATGTAAGCTTTAAATTTAAATTTTTCTACAATAATACAATTACTATATATATTTGCACACAACATTTGACCTGGGACTTTACTGTAATATTTTAAAGCACATGGAATTCTCCCAAGAAGATAACAGCTGAACTGAATATATTGAACAATGAATACTTGCATAAACATAACAAAACTATCCTCATAGGTACTCAAATACATGATTACAACTTTAAAGACATGACCAAAATAATTATCCCCTTTCCAGCTAGCATTAAAAATATAAAAGATGTTGAAATGATGTTAAGACAAATTGATACCACTTGAATGAGCTCTGGAATTTGAGATTTACTGTTAAAGACAAAAATGTGACAAATCTCCAGTTCATTAGTAGTATCCTTGGAAACAGAAATAAATTGATTCGAAACAGACACAAATCAAACAGGCAACAAGCAGCTCTGAGAGAAGCTTTCTGTCAAAAAATAATTGGATGGATCTCTGTGGATGATATTCTAGCAAATCATAAGGGTTACTGTCAAATTTAAAGAGAGTAAACATTACCGGAGGAAGACAAGAGCATGACAACCTGTATTTTTTAAAGAAAATTCACATTAATTCACATTTTATTGTGGAAATTTGATTAAGGTAAATTGTACCTAAATACAACCCACCTACATGATGCTTGTTTTAACTGTCACTGACTAAATTGTTTTATTATGCCTTTACAGGGATTCTGTGGATCGCAACCGCCACTCCAACCGTTCATCTCCGGCCTCTGCTCCAGTTAGCTACCAGATCAGCAGCCTGATTCGCTCAAACAGCCAGAACTCCAGTGATTCGGGTCGACATCACAGTGGCAGTGTAGACCGGGTCCGTGACACGGAGAAGGAGATGCTGGAGCGCCACAGAGAGTCTTCCACACTGGCTGACGTGAAAGTGAAGGAGAGCCGCTCACCTGGCAAGGAGATGCTAGAGAGGAGGTCCTCAGAAGACTCCATCAAACCCGCTCAGCGTTCTCCTTCTCCATACTCCAAGGCAGTGATCAATGAGCAGGGCATGAAGATGGCAGGTGGGCCCCCACCTACACTCAAGGACAGCGAGAGGAAAGAGCCCCCGCCTGCAGAGCTCCTCCACAAGGTGAAAAATGACATGAAGATTAAGGAAGAGAGGAAGGAGGAGCAGGAGGTCATGGTGGTGAGTTCTGAGCCGCCCCCCCAACCACCAGCCCATGCTCTTCCTGCTCCCATCAGCCAACCTGTAAATCCGCACCACCACCACCCACCCTTATCCCAGCAGCCCCCTCTTCCCTCACCGCGTGGCAATGACATCCCAGCACATGGCCTCCATGGTGTCCCCATGGCACATTCTCTGCCCCTTTCCATGAGTGCCATGCCCCAGATGGGCAGCCTCAATGTGCTAGACCGGGCTCGCATGGCTCCCTTCATGGGAGTGAGCCCCCTTGCAGGAAGAGAACGCCTGCCCCACCCGGCCTTCCCTTGGGACCCACTTAGAGAGGCCTACCGCAGCCTGGACCTGCAGCGGCGCATGGACTTCCAGCTCAGGGCCGAGCAAGGCCATCGCTTCCCCAGTGTGTACGAACAGGAACGAGCCTACCGCGAAAGGGAGGCTCATGACTACTCTCACCACGAGCACCTGTTGGAGGTGCGCAGGGAACACGAGAGGATGAGACAGCAGGCAGAGGAGCGAGAGCGCCTCCACCTGAGGGAGGAGCTTGACAGAGCACGCCTCCATCAGCTGCACCAGTCCCCCATGGAGGGCCATCTACCCCACATGCCCCCCTTTATGCCCCACCTAGGTGGCATGGCCTACCCTAGACTCAGCCCTTCCACAGGACACAACGGCCCTCTGAACAGAACACCCCCTACTGCTGCCCTCAGTGCGCCCCCGCCACTCGTGCCAGCCGGCAGTGCCAGGCCAGCCTCACCCAGGAGGACTACCCCCCTCACCACCACCCAGGACCCACGGGACTACTCCCCATCTCGCAACCCCAAAGAGGTAGAGGCTCGGTAGCTTCTTAGAAAAGTGCACAGTCTTACTAGACGCACTCACAAGCCCCACTCCCCTAATCTGAAATTTTCTCGTGAACAAAATGCACTGCTCTTCATCAAAGAAGAGCAAAACTCCCTAAGGGAAAGGGTATGATTGTACAAAGTAAAGGTGTGTAAGGCTGATTAAGCACATGCCATGACTTTATTTTTAGTGGACTGGAGGTTGAATAATGTCGGTAAAGAGAACACAAATATGTGTATGTTTATATCCGACTTAAATATTTGATAATTATTAATATATTAATCCAAAAACCTTTTTTCAGCTTTGTGCGAAAAGAGAGGTCCTGAAATGAGTTTGTACATTTCCTATCCTTGTTCCATGTATAGATATCATTTCTATGAATTTTATGTATTTTGTGCATAAGTCACATCTTTTACAATATTTATCCCAGTTGATTGTGAGACATATCCATTATGACCCACTGTAAAGACTGGATTTTGGTTCAATCTTCAGTAATTTAACCTCATGGTACCAGGATATCCTCAATGATGACAATGTACAATGTTACATTACCGTTTTGTTTATTTGTTTTGCCTTTGAGATATGCAGATAAATATATATTATGAGGTCTTTGTTCAGTCTCTGTAAAGAAAACTGATGTAAATAACTTGTTGATATTCCTTCGCTGCAAAATTACCGTGTAAATTTATTAGTCTTTTTAACCATTTCTAGAAAAACAAAATTAAATGAAACAAGGGGAATCACTTCCCAGTTGAATATCATGGCAAAAGACAAGCCTGGCCAATGGATGGGAAGTATGACGGGAGGGTGTTGTAAGGGGGCCTAGAAGGATCATCTGCAATCTATGCAAAGCAGCACACAACACCCTAATGAAGAGATCGCATGGAGAGAGCGGACGTTACTGGTGATAGTGAGAGAAACTTGGATTATCTCATGTTTATATTATCAATGAAACAATGATGGAATTATTAAAAGACTTCCAAGTCACAAACTGGACCAGCCCCAGACAGAAAAGAAGGACACTTTTTAGTGGGCGGCAAAAGGACTTTCTCTGTCAACCTTGTGGTGTTGTGCAGTTGTTTTTCTTAGACTCTTGTATACAAAACAAGTAGAGTTTTAGGCGTGCAAAAAAATGAAAATGAACATTCATGGTTTAAAATGTACGGAATAAAGTTTGGACCTAATGTCATACATGTGTTGCTTGTATTTCATCCTGGTACTGAAATTGTCTGTAAGCCAAAAACTACTGAGTGGAATGTGGAATGAGTGGTTGATAGGTTTGCCAATAATGCTTGTGCCAGAGTTTTCAGCATTTAGAGTATTTGCTCATCCAATATCAAGCTATTACTTTGAAATCATAAAGGCAACAGACTTGGCTCACAGAGTAGCCTAAGCCATCAGATCATTTGACCGTAATCTGTCATACTGGGGCTGCAGAGCTCTTCAGATGGGATCGATTAGATTGGGCCAAGGCAATACAGGGAGGGACTAATAGGACATTGATTTTGTATGAAAGCAGGTTTTGAGTGTTTGTGTTGCAGGTAACCAGTATTGACTGGCAGCCCAGCGGCATATTGACCCGCGGTCTGGACTCATTAAGAGGAGCAATGCCTGGGAGGCAGGCTATCAGATGGTGGAGGAGAGGCTCCTCTCTCTTCTCATACGCCTCCTGTCCTCATGCACACCACTCATATGCTTTTCTAATGAGGCCGGAAGGCGCTCTGGGTTGGGCCGTGTAGGGAGCCCGGAGGCGCCCTGTCCTGTTATTGACAAGACCTCGACTGTGCTCGCCGCCTGTCCAGAGACAGCCAATTCATCCTGATAATGCCCTGACTACTCATCTCGCTGCTGTGTGCCGTGAGACCCACCAATCCTGTCCCATGGTATCAACCCATAATGACAGCGTGGATCAAACTGTGGCCAGGTCATTAGGGGATGTTATTGAAAATCAATGCAGCTCCTGTGTCTCGCACACTCCAGCAGGGTTTTTTAAAAGGGCTCCTTGAAAAGACTGTTTGCCAGAATGGGGCTGGCGTATTGGGAAGACTTAAATCACTATCACTTTCAATTTAGGCTCCCTGTAATTGAGCCACATATTCCTCCGACGGGTAGCATCTGTCAGTGGCCAGCTTCACTTTAGCGCTGTGTGCTTTTAGTCCTAATCATCTAGTCAACAACAGGTACTTAACCCCTGTACTTGTTACCGCATAGTGATTTTTCCTGTAACTATTATTTACCAAGCAAGCTTTGGTAGAAGAAAAACACACACCTTACATTTTCCCCCGACTCAATCACTCTGTCCTATGCTCTATCCATTTTACAGCTGAGTGTGGAACGGCCCTCCGGAGATGAAAAGCTCCATCAATTTCACTCATCGTCTGGCAAGGTCAATTTATTTCAGCACACAGTCCATCATCAGATGGGAATCAATTGACACATTGCCTAGCATATCCAACCCAAGGTGGGTTATTACAGCTTCTGCAATTGTCAGCTCTTTTCCAGAGCTATTCTTCACATGTCCAGGGTTTTTTGTAATGTGCCGGGATTGTTTATGATATAAATTTTGTATATGTACTTGTTCATAATTTGGAACACATTTCGTATTTGATATAACGTTTTTACAATAACAGGGCTTCGTGTAACAGCTTGTCACAGAAAAAGCAACTGTGATACAAGATTGTGTTTATTTTACACATTTCCCCACTATAATCCCAATTAATAGGATACGGTGGTATCTGAGGTAAGACATTGTTTTATTGTTCCACTAATCCTCTTCATTTATCTGTGAGAAACCTCAATGCTGAGGGTTTGGGATTGAATTTTCATGGTCTCAAATACCTCCAAAAAGTGCTTGGCACAGAGCTCACCCCAGATTCGGTGAACAGTGGGACAGGCCTAAGGGGCTTTTATAGAGCACAATGGCAGCTAATAACACAGTGCCAAGCTAATAAGATGGGCAACAAATGAATGGTTCAGTCCAAGCTCCTTTTCTCTCTTGCTCACTCTTCCCCCGCTGATAAAACATGTATGAAAGCGTTTTTGAGCCGCTATGTAGTGGCTCCCTAGACGTTTCCCCCAGTGAGAGCTAATGCATTAGTTCCCATTTGAAGGCTGTTTTGAAATGGAGATTGGTAATGAGACGGGAGGCCCCCACCATGATCGCATTTGGATTGCTGGGGCCTCAGCCGGAGCTGGTGATTTGGGAGACCGTAGCTCTGCTCAGAGTTCAAGCCCATCTCTCTGCGGGGGTTAGCAAACCCTGACGAGAGCCATTCTAAACCACTAAACTATATCTGAACTGTGAACTGAGGGAGAGAGCACCAAGTCAAGGGCTTTGGCTGCAGATCCCTGTCACAGCACTCTTTGTAGACTGCATGTTGTTTTGACCACCTAAAAAGGCTAGTAGCATACATCCTTCCATGTTGCCATCTTTTTTTAGCCCTCAATGTCAACAGAGCGGCATCTGACAGAAACCAGGCCAGTCAGCGGTTAAGGAGCTGACTTGGAAACAGTCAAATGGTGTGAATTCCGGACCCTGGTGACAAAGTGCTGTCTAATGTCTTTGCACCTCTGGACCTATTTCAAATATTCCAGCTGTCTCACACCACCACCACTATGGCTGTGCAAGGAGACCAGCCAGTGCAGCCTAGGAGAAAGAATATACTGTAAATCACTTACAGAGGAACCTCAGAGAGCACGATGTGAGACAGGGAGGAGTGAAAGAGAATTAACGGAGATGGAAAAGGAGGAGGTCCAGAACAGCCACCAGCCAAAATAAGTTTTCCACTTTGATTCAATTTTGAGGATTTTTCCAGCCTTTAGTGGAACCTCACAATCTCCCACACTGGCCATATTATGTACACAAGCCATAAAAAATGAATAACATTTATGCAGCTGGGTGCATCTGGCAGTGATAGTCCTCTCATTCAGGGACCCGCAGGATGGCACCGTGCCGCCACACCACCCTCTCTGTTCTATGTATGGGCACTAGACAAGAGAAGACTTAGGGGAGGGGGGGGTGGGGGGTGTAAAGGGAGGCTCTCAAATGCTTCGAATGAGTTAAAAAATAAAAGATCTCAAGGCAAATGGAGGCCATACGTGGCTCGTCCAATTTGGCACGGCCAACGCACATGATTAGCCGTAGAGACGTTAATCAAAAGTGGCTCAGTATTTGAAGGGGCGGTGAGAGGCACTGCCAGCTGGTGACAACATGGCTTGTGTGCACGGGCCAAGAGTGAAGTTTATTTGAATATGGATCTTGCCGTGACCGTATTTCTCCAGAGCTCAGTTAGCAGAGCGTTCCTTGGCTCATCTGTGGGATCGCCTCAGAGCCGCTTGGCATCCAGGAAGGCGGAAGTTTTTCCAAGCCGCAGAATGAAAATTACGATTTAGTCCATCCCCTCTGGTGGTGTGGGCATATTCATAAGCATTTATTCAGTTTGACGCTGGCAGAGACGCAACACCTAGTTCTTGGCGTCCATGTGTTAGGATTTCCTTTCCAATATGAAATTATGAAATTGACAAAAAGGTGGTTTTTACAGCCTATGAATTACAAACACATTTAAAAAATAAAACATCCTATCTTTCCACATAAAACCATGCTAGACCTCTACTGAAAACACACGGCTTAAATATCAAACTGTCAGTGTTCCTTTAGAGCCAGGGATCATGTTGGAGTCAAATATGACCACCAGTAACAGCACAGCATCTGTTTGTGATGAGTGATGGGGTATTTTTTGTTTATTTTGATTCAATAAATTACCAACTAATTGAGGTATGTTTTTAGCTGGTTAATAGGGTCAGGGTAGGGTTTGGTCAGAGGTAGTTAATAGATCAGGTTCAATCCAAGATTTTCTGGATATGCCTCTATAGCTTCAAGAACTATAGTGCTCTAAACAACAAGCGCAGTCCTACTTGGTTGTGTGTATGTGGTATGAAAGATACAATAGCTTCTCTTTTAAAATTGTAAATCTGGGGGGGAAATCTTTTTTTTATTTATGATAATCAAAAGCTGTTAACATCTCAAGTACGCATTACCTGCAGTCATATTTCACCACAAAAAGCATAATCAAAAACAAGAACAACTCTTGAAACTGTGGTCAAGAGTTATAGCTAACTCAAATGCTTTTAAGTAGCCATAACCATAACTCAAATATCTTTGCTTCCATCCATCCATCCATCGTCAGCCGCTTGCTGGAGCCAGTCCCAGCTGATACATATATCTTGACTTATATTGAAATTTTTTACAGCTAATTTGTAGGTTTCATAGCTAACTTTAAAGTGAGCTAAAGCTAACTTTAAGCTAGCCATAACACAATTTTACCAACTAAGATTTTAACGTTATCATTTAACGTCATCATATCATCATAATATTGCCCTCAAGAGTTCTCTAAATACTAGCTATACTATAGACATTAGTTGATAAGTTAGTAACATTTGATTTTCATTTCATTCATTCATTAAGCTGGTTGTGCAGGATATTTTTTCCAAAAAGGCCATAGAATTTTAAGCTCCACAATGATGATATGGGATAAGTAGCCTAATGGTAAATGCTCTCAAAGAAAATGTATTTCATTCAACATGAAGACACAGTTTTGTTTTAGACAAATTATTTTAATTCATTATACCAAAATTACTTGTTTCTGTGAAGAAGACCTGAAGACATTTAAATGTAAAGTGTATGTTGTCCCAGTGTTAACCACATCCAGGTTACTCAGCGGCAACAAATCATAAATTTGAGTCGGTAAACAAATGCTATACAACGACAATGACATGTGTTGATTCATGCAATGTGTATCTGGAACTTAATATTTCTGTGATATAATATAATATAATATAATAATATTCTGGCAGTAGGGCATCACTATCACATGGAGACAAACACTATTAAATGCAGTTCTGAGCGTGTGAATAATGTATGAAACAATAAAAATAATGTTCTAATAGACTACATCTGCAGTTACTATTTTATGAAATTCAGTTTTTTTCCAGTTTGATACTACATTAGGGCACTCAACATCCCTGTGTGAGGTCCTTCTCTTGATGCACATTGGATTCTTATTGCTTCTTTCAGCACAGGAAGGTCCACACTGCTGTGCACAGAATGGTTACTAGGCTGCATTTATGTCATCAACAAGTTCTAACGCTCACTCACCAAAATACCAAAGATGGCTATAGTAAGGTGGATAAAGGGCAGGGGGATCATATTCTTCATTAGACTGGCTTTGACAGGACTTCTCAGCATTCCAGGCCTGGCTTTGCCTGCCTTCCATTATTCTTTGGAAATTTGTCTGGCAGCAAACATGCTTTGAAAGGCTCTTATCTCCTATCTGGGCAGGAGTTCCATGCACCAAGATAACAAACCTATCTTATCTTGCTGTGTTTGTTAATGTCACAGATTAAGGGGCTTGTTCTTCCACTTGCAATGGAGCTTGCAGTGCGGATTGTTTGCAGATTAGTCAACACGGGCCTCTGGAGGTCTTGGAGTGTGTTCAAAATGCTTGTTTTGTCCCGCAGACGTTCCTGTATGAGCACATTGGCATGTTGGCTGCCTCCCGCTTTCCTGTGTCAAATGGCAGGAGTACCACACAATGGTTGGTAGGTTTCATTACACACAGTCAGATCTACAGTAATACTTATCACATCAGACAAGCCAGTCGTGCAAGCCAAAACAAAAATGTGCATGATAGCCACCCAAGGCCAACTATGTTGTTCAATGTTTCCATTGCTGATTAGCTCAAAGCCAGTTAGTAATATGAGAATAATCAGTGATACATTTTTAAACATCTATTTGAGCTTAACCTAGCCAAACATTCACCGTGCAATATTTCTTCTATTTTGTCCAGTCCGTGCGGCCAGATTCATGATCATCCCTTTGTGACACAAGAGGCCAGGCAAAGCTCCATTGACTTCAGCCATCTGGCTATCTCACACAACCCTTGGCTACACAGTGGCTCACTCAGCGATTGATTGGGGTGTTGAAGGCCAGCTATTTAACACATCAGAACAACAAGTACTGCTATCAAGCTGGCCCTACTCATGCCTCGTTTCTGAGCCGCCCAAGAATGTCTCTTATCTCTTCCCTTCTGCTTGTTGGTTTAAACCAGACAGCATATGCCCACATTCCCCGTGTAATACACCGTTGTGCTTTTGCTGCAACCCTGACAGACACACAGGTTGCAACTGAGAGCCAATGGGGGATTTAACCCTTGTGTCGGTTGGTAAGAAGTGGGCCTTTAAAAAACTAAAATCTTCCATACTGCAGCCTCTGGGAGGAATGTAATCCCAGAAAAAAATGGCATTTTGCTCTCTTGTTGTTTCACAAGACTGACAGATGAAAATAAGGCCCTGTGTTCCATATCATTAAATCCCGCTCTCTCACCTGATTACATTCCCATTAGTACCTCCATTCTTCTCCCATTATTGTTACTTCTAGTGAAACAGGCCTGATAATGTGCACTCTCTCACTAGATGCACAACCTGCTCATTCCCATCTCTGATTCTTTGTTGACGCCGAATGGTTTTTAAATGAAAAGTGTGAGTGCAGTGTAATTATAATTCTGGGGGTATTATGAAATCAAATATCACAATGAATGTAATTTTATTTGCTTGTAATCTCTCTCACCCAGGCTAATAGGCGTTTTCAAAGGGCATGCTCGGGGGGTTTAAACAGGCAGACCATCTCCAAATAGAATGGCTGCTCTGCTCTCTTGCTCGCCGGCTCTGTTCTTTTGTCTTTGATATGCAGGCAAAGAGCTTGACAGTCGGGGAGACGTGGGAGATTTGTCAGCCTGTGATCTCCATGCCTCTCTGACAAATGAGAGCCTTTGGCAGGGCTGCTGGAGGTACGGCTTCTCTGCCCTGCAGGAATCCTGATGAGACTCTTCTAGAGCTGCTGGTATTAAAGTCAGGAAACAGGACCAAACTTCTGCCAGATATGACCTTTAATCTACACTCATGCAGCAGGTCATTTGGCACACGATGAGACCTTTGTGCTATTACGTATGGCACATTATTCAGTGAGATGTTACAAAAATAGGCCAAAACACACAATTAAAATCCTTATAGCAGTGCATTTGTCACATTTCAATTTAAAATACTAATTTAATAATATATGCTGCTTGTTATGGCAGTAGCAAATAGTTTTCATTTTATATTTCCCAACAGTCAGTGGAAGGCTGGTGTTTTATCTGTATTCATATTTGACTAGTGGGGTAATTTAGGATGCAATCACCATCCAGTCAATCTTCATTACATTGGCCTTAACTGCTCTGCCAAGCACACAATTGCTTGACATTGATTTCGCTGATTCTTTCAGTCCATGTAATTCCTCATACAGTGTATGTTAAAGATCTCTCCTTTAGTGTGTGTGTAAAGTAAGATGTTAACAAATTATGACCTAAAAATGTGAACACCCTGAGGATAAACGTTCTCATTTCAGCCTCACAGTGAGCAGGAAATGGCTGATATTGATTCTGGACTTCCCATTCCATGCTGAGGTATTTCAAAACCAAAATACCTCACTCAATGCAATCCAACATGGTTGCCTTTGATTTCCTTAAGGGGGCTGAGTAATGATTCATAGAAAGAACAAGCACTACCCCTTGTGGCCCAGTTGGCCCAGTGCAGCATGGGTAAATGGCACCTCCAGCTGCTTCTGGGCCCCTCCTGATAAGTTAACCTTGTGATAACATGCTAATGCCTGATTAATGTTGCCGTAATTAGACACAGCTTTTCACACTCAGTTAAGAGGACATCCTCCAGCAATTAGCCCGAGCCGGGGAGAGATAATTTCAGAGAGCACAGCAGAATCACGTTCCTCAGCTCGCCTCCATTCCCACTTGGCAACATTAAGGTTTATTTTCTCATTATTTCATTTAATTACTCGTTTGATGTTTTATACAGCTGCCACAAGTAATCTTTGATCCAATTAGAAAATGCTGATTGACAGCATGGGTGTGGGATTCAATAAGCTGCATTCAATTTGTCGTTGTGACCTTATCAGAGGATCTGCAGAGGATTCTGTGTTCAACATTGAATGCCAACTAAAAATATAATAGTATCCCTTAAGAATATATTCTGCATGGATGGCACGCTTTTGTATGTAGGCGTGTCTGTGTGTGTGTGTGTGCGCCTGTAGGTATGAGTCTGTAAAAAGGCAGCATGTATTTGTGTTTTCCCTTACCAGACATCTAACAATGAGGAATGAACACATTAGTGAGGAGAGGCCCCTGTACTCACCACCCTCCACACTGCCCATTAATAATGCACTGCCAGGGAATAGATGGGGGTTTGCAGAGATTAGTCCTGCATTAAAGACTCGCTTGCTATTTCTATTAGAGGGATGTGTTGGTCTTTCTTAAACAAGAAAGATCAGCCCACTTGTAATTGGACTATAAAATCCTATATCAAAACTGTCAGTGGTCCCACAAAGCAAGCTGTGTAATAACGTTTCAGTGTTAACAGTTGGGATTCACTATTTATGTGGACATGGTTAATATAAAACAGAAAGAGGTTTTGTATTATTGCTCAAATCACACTGTGACAAAAACCTGCAATAACTCTAACTTGATAATTCTCTGTATGTTCATCACTAGTGATGAGTCATATTGTTTTCCACTGGCATTTGTTATCACAAATGTTTATCTTATATCTAATATATCTGATTTAAATAATTGTATGTCTGAAAATGAATGAGGACTGAAATTCTTCAAGGAGCCCCAACTACGAATGTTGTTTTGTAAGAGGTGACAAGCTAAAAAAAGCCCTTCTCTGCCTCATTGCTGGTCACAATTTGGCCCTCCGTCCTTCTCTTCAGCCACACTCTCCCATCTCTGACCCTGTGCATTGCTCTCTGTCTTTCTTTCTAGCCCCAACTCCCCAGACTTGCCATCCTCAAGCTGTTCACCAGATGCCTCAGACTTTCCTTCTTTTCCTCATCACCGCACCAAACTACTCACCTATTTCCACATTCCCTCACCAGCCCTGTAGATACTTAACTAGACCATTCCAACTCACTCTTTGCCAGATTGTCAAAGTTGCCATGTTCCTCATGCTCTTTTGTTGTATCAGATACTTGTGTTTGATCTGTTTACCTGTTTGAACTGCTTTCCTGGTGTTGACCCTTGCCTTCCTCACAATTCTGTAAGTCTATATAATCTGTCTCTGCTGCAATCCTTGTACTCCTAAATCCTGTACCAGTCAGAATGCTAAAGGAAGGGCTGCGATTTCCCTGCGTCCATCCTCCAGTGGGATTCATCTTGCTTTCCATTCAGCCTGCCGACCAGACCACTTCTTATGGCACTGCTTGCTTGGTGGACTCAGACACAAGGACACTGTCTGGTCGCAGGGTGGTGGCTGCAATATAGCTGGGGAACGACAGCTTCTGTTTGAGATCCACCAACAGCTGTCAGTCCCTTGCAGAGGTCAGGATGCCTGCAGATGTTCTTTTGGCAGGTTTTGGCTGCTCCCCAGCCCTAACAATGGTGATGGCCTGCTTGCAGGGTTGGGACAGCTTCACCCACTCAACTCCTGCACTGATGGCTTCAACGGTGGTCTTCAGGACCTGATCATGCCTCCATTGGTACCATCGAGGAAATCAGGTCGGCTGAGTCAGTGAACTCTTTTAAGTCCCTTCTTGAAACATACTTTTATAGGAGAGCCTTTCCCGATCTTATTTGGCTTTATTTTATCCCTTTTATTTTATTGTATCTTACTAATTTTATATTTATCTTAAATGTGTATTTTAGTCTTTTCAATGTTTTCATGCTTTAATCTTGTATTGTTATTGTCTCTTGGGTATTATTGTCTTTACACTTGTTAAAGCACTTTGTAACTTGTTTTTGAAAAGTGCTCTACAAATAAAGATTATTATTACTATTATTACTATTATTATTATTATTATTATTATTATTATTATCCCTCTCCAGGTGCATTTGTGCAGCAGCTGAGGATGTGCTGCAGGGTTCCTCAGTTGGAACACAGTGGTGAATCGCTGGTGACTCTGCTTCACCCCATGTGTGCAGATGTGATAGACTCGAAAGCACATCGTACATAGCATGAATGAGAAATTTGATGTGGCTCAGCTTTCCACAGCTCTGCCTGGGTCACTTTCCTCTCGACTGCATTCACCCATCCTGTCAAAGTTCCATGTTGCTTTATTTCCACCAGCCTCTTGTGAAGCAGCCTTGCTACTGCCTCCTGAACAATTTCCTCTGCCCTCCACTTGCTGCCAGATTAGCCACCTTCGGATCATTTGAGTCACTGTACTGAATCACTTCTCTGGCTCTTGTTACCTTGAATACCTCCTCCAAGGTCTTGAAGGGCAGTTACAGTTTGTTGTGGTGTCCGTAGAGTGTGATGCTGCTCAGGCTTCTTGACAGCCCCAGCCATATCCCTTTCCTCAGCACCGTAAATCTTGAATGGGTGGTTGCTGTTGAGCGGAATTCATTCTGGGCCCTCTTCACTCCGGTTTAGCAGACATAGTGAGCATATTCATGGCAGTGTCAGAGATCACCCTGTGATGATGCAGATCTCCACCTTGTTGCAGCTTGATGTAATTGATCCTAAAGTTGCTGTATAGACCTTTAGTCAGTGAGCTGCACCATCATGTGTAGAATAGAGCCATATGCATTTCCCCGTCAAGCCAAAGCACTGATAGGCTGCCCTCGTTCTCTTTGGCCTCCTGATGTGCTGTGTCACCACACTGGTGTGCTCCAGACAGCCTGGCATCCCTGAAATGCCACCCTTCTGGACTGATGTGTCGGTGTAGGTGTTCTTGGCCAGGTAGGTGCACATTTGATTGGAAATGGCACTGAAGAAGACCTTTGCTTTACCACTGCTCTTTGGTTGTTTGAGTAAGGTGTTCTTGTTCAAACCATTCAACTGTAATGCTGACAATGATTGTTGTCATGGCTTGTAACTTCCTATCGGCCTTTCCCTTGACCTTGGTTGACATCTTCATCAAACTGATAGCTGCAGGCCATTTGATCTGTTTCTTGATGTTAGAGGGATTACTTTGCACCACTAAGAAGTTCCGGGCACTTTCGGACGACTCTGGGCCTGGCACCTCCTGGATCTCTACAGGTTGGACATCTGTGCGTTGTGCCGCTCCTGCTCCCACTAGAAACTATATCCTCGATCGGTGGATCAGATTTTGCCAAATGCACATTATCTGCTTGTGGTCGTTTGTTCATAGCCTGGGTGTCATGTTGCTGTGTCCGTCCAACCGGAGTGCTTATCCTCTCCCCCTCTCATGAAACCCTGAGTGTATCTTTCAATTCGATTCATCTGAGCTCTTTCACCCAGAGTTTACTGGTTGTTTAAAAATCATTTAAACCTTGTGTTGGTAAGTACTGTATAAGGCTGAAAAGACAAAAAAAAAACTTTTGATTGATCCTGCCACCAAGTGTTGAGCATTGTATACCCTGTGACTCCCAAACTGCAGTAGATACAGAACTGTGATTTTTGTCTGTTGTTGCATCCCCATTGTGTACATGATTAAAGTGGGTGTGTGCATGAGATACATTTTCTGGACATGAACAGATAATGAACTAAAAATAGATCCAAATGACATCCAAATTGGAGCACTCAGGGACGCTGAATAATGCAGACTCAGCCTGCAGTCCTCACTGTGCTAAAGACACTCGAGGACAGCAGTATTTCTCAAGGACGCATGAGTTTGTTGCTCCATAGACTGCACGTTGCAGGGATGCTGCTCTCCCTGCAATACCTGAAGGGTCTGCAAAAAGGTTATAGACTACATTGCGGCATGTACCAGAAATGTTGCTGTACCTTGCAGAGATAATTACTCTCATTATGTGCGAGGAAGGCATCACCATGTATGAGGTGTTGGACCTTTTAAAGGCCTGTGTGATGTCGGGTAATTTGGTAAAATGTGGTAAATGAGGTTTTACATCTTGGGCTCTTAAATAAATAAATAAGAGATAACTAGGAGATAACTAGGAGATAACTAGGATGTGCAGAGCAAAGATAAAAAAAATCACTGGTCCCAGAACTTGCAAGGTTGATTTTCTCAGCAAAATCAATAAGAGTATAACACCATAAAGGTTTGCATGAAGTTGGACTGTTATATAAATATTTTCACAATACATTTTACTTTTATGGGAAAGCGTTTTGAGTCACTGTCCCATTTTACCTGAATGTATTAGGTAAAACCGGACATTTTTCTTAAGTGAAACTGGCATGTTTCTGGGGTGTAGTTTGAAAGGGAATATTAACATTATTAATATCCTTTGTTGACAATATAGCACCAAGGAAACAGGCATGAACCGTGACAGTCTATTTTACTTGGCAACATCTTTTCCTTATAGACATATAGCAGAAATCCAACAAGTTCTAAAAGTAACACTTAAGGTAGTCTTCAGAATTTATTATAGTTTTCTTGTTTCTTGTTCTTGTCCCAAATCACCTGACTTGACCCCACCTTGTGGAGTATCTGGTGTTCTGGAGGCAATAAACATCACCAACCTACTGAGGCTCAGTATCACTGCATGAGGAGAGGGAACCAATGATGTCTTAGTGACTAAGTCCAAAAAGCTGCATAAAAGATGAGGTTTTGGTAAATCATTCATATTTTGATAAGCTAACAAAAAACTTACACACATTATGTCTGAGTACTAAATGCTATGTGAAGCAGGGAAATAAAGCTAAAATACAGAGGCACTACACAACATACATATCCCATACAGTATAATAACTACAATATAACAGATTGCATTGTCTTGACTCAGAGTATGCCATGTGTATGGAAAAATAAATGTCTCTGTTCTCAAAATGCTTACATGTGTCATTTGTTGCAGGCACTGCTGGCTGGGTGTATTTTGTACTCCACTTTCTTTGTTTTCCAGCATTAACTTCTCTGACACATATTATACCTACCGGCCAATAGTGTCTGTTTTGCTCCGAGGGTGGCAGCTGAGGCACAAACGCACAAACACGTAGTTTTAACCACAAACCCAAACTGCCCCTCCTCCATCAGCTGATAACGGTATATGATGTCAAGGCAGAGCTGGGCAGGAAGTGCACATTGTGCCTAGCTGGATCATGAGGACAAGAAGCTGTTTAATACAAAACTATTGGGACAACAAACTACGCTTTTGACGGTAAAGTAACCCTTTAAGATGTGAGAGAAGTAAAACGTTACGGGCATTTGTGGCTGTTGAAGTGTGTTTCCGATTTCTCTTGGATACAGTTAGGCTGGCTGCTAATGTTAGCAATCGCGTTAGCTTAGTGTTATTATTGAACGAAGTTACGTGTGTTCACGTTAGGTGTGAATATCCCGCATCATGGGCATTATGAAACATTTTGTCAAATTGATAGTTGACGATTGAAATAACTTACCTTTTTCCAATTTGTCAAACATCAATCTTCTAATGCTAAAGGGCTAGTAAGCTCAGAAAAGCCAAGCTAGGTCTCGTTAGCAGCTTTTGCCCCAGTGGGTTCCTCACCAAACTTCATGAGAAACTCTTTCAGTTTAATGTAGGCTTGCTTTTTTGGCAAGCTGCATATCTATCATTATGTTGCTGATCATCTTTTTTTGAATGTTTAAAGATCACTTGTGGTTTCGGCACACTTAAAACATGATATATCCAACAGCACAGGATTTCAAATCAATTTCACAGTCATAAGTGTTACTTAAAATGATAACGTTTTGTGAAACTGTTATGGCTAAACACAACTGTAGGACTTAAACTTTTGTTAAACTTAACAGCCCCATAAGTTGGAGTCTGGATTAATGTGTAATATGAAGCATGGATGCATAGAATAATTAATTTTGCATCTGATATTAGAAACCAGTTGGCTAAGTAACACTTAGTTTGATGTATAAAACAACTAAAGTTAGTGACCACACAAAATGTCTGAGCAGTTCTTATTTACACAGCTTACACAAAATGTGATGGGAGATTTCACTTTCTCTTTGCCTAGATCTGCCCTAGTAGTCTATAAAACAATTGTTTTCTCTAACAATTCTTATAGAAAAGGCAGTGGGAGATGGACAGTTATCGAAGAGGACGACCATGGGGAAAGTTAGTCAAGGTGGACTCCAGTGAAACTGTCCTGCTTTTCAACAGGGAATGCACAGTTGGTAGAAAAAAAGGTATGTTGAGTTTCTGTGTGTTATGGAATGAGCAATAAAGTCTTCAACTTAATCGTATTTCATAAAACTTAGAATTTTTTTTTTATATCCTGCTTTAAAAAGCTGTAAAAGTGGTGATGCCTGTTAACAAAAGACAGCTCTGTCTGTAGCTGTCACTGTCTGGGGCCTTTTAAACCTCCCCCTTGAAAACACAAAGCCTTCTTTAGTGCACCAAACTTAGACAGCTCCTTGTGATGATAACAAAAGGCGTCCATTGAGAACTTGTGCGCAGAATATTAAGTAGATTTTTTCTGTATGGATTTTGCTTAAGAAAAGGTTAGCCCTATATTTCCCCCTGTGTGTGCTTTGTTGTCGAGAGCTTTTGGGGTCTACTTTTTTGCAATGCAAAGCGACTAGCCTTAATTGGTTAGCTTTTGTCTGGGCAATAAAAGCCTTGTCATGAAAAGATGAGATGAAGCTGAATTTGGAAGCAATTCATTTTAAAAGAGAGGCTGAAGATGTAGGGCTGTATTGCCAGATCAGCCAATTGTTTACAAATGGTCAGAGGGGGAGATTTATTATTTTATTTTTATGTGTTGTCATACTCTTAACCAGATACATATATTACCCAAACAAACGGCATAATAAAAGCTGAAAAATGAATTGAGAAGGCTCTGTCTTAGAGTGCCAGTATCTGTATTGTGTTCTCATTGTGATGGTTTATATATTTTTGTTACCAGGATGTTACCTGTCCTTTCCAGCCAACAAATTGGTCTCAGGGGAGCACTGCAAGATTGTGCAAGATGAAGGCTCAGGGCTGGCGTGGCTGGAAGACATGAGGTACTGTGTGCAGAATATTCACCCATCATTGAATGCTACAATTGGAGCATGACATGTATTATGTGTTTGTTTCCTGTTGGACTCAGATGAATAATATAATAAAGTTTTGTAGAGAACTGTTTTATTTGGACATTAAATTAAACACAGCGCATGGTGATCCAGTGTATCCAACTGCATTGTTTTTCTCTGTAGCACTAATGGCACGGTGATCAACATGTCCAAACTAGTCAAAAAGCAAACCCACATGCTGCAGAACGGCGATGTCATCTATTTTGTATACAGGAAAAGTGAGCCAGAACAAAGTGAGTTGTTTATTTTGTTCGCCGTAAGAATAATCTTTGTATGAATAAGAAAGAAAATGCTAACATTTTCTCTTGTCATTGTGTAGACATTGCCTATGTGTACCACTCAATGAATATGGAGCCTGCCATTTCTCAACATGGTTATGGTAAGTAGTTGGGAAATTCCCCACAACTCCTATTGTTGAATGCAACCCCTTTTTATTCCACAGCTATGCTGAACAAAATTATAAACGCAACACATATTTTTTATTTTTTTGTCCCCATTCATCATGAGTTGAACTCAAATATTTAAGACTTTCTCTATGTACCCAAGAGGTCTTTTTCTCTCAAATATTCTTCACAAATCTGTGTTAGTGAGCACTTCTCCTTTGCCGAGAAAATCCACTGCTCGCTAACACAGATTTTGAGATTTGAGAGATTTGTGAACAACATTTGGGAGAAATAGGCCTTTTGTGGATGAGTTGCATTTCAACCAAAGGAACTCGTCGATCGACCCAGGGACCAGGGTCTAAATGTTATTCTAGGGTCTTTATTTTACACCCCAAAACGACGAAAGTACTGGTATATTGGGAGGGGTGGGGCTTGCCTTGCACTGACTTTCTGAATGGGCGAGTAGGCTTTAAATTGAGCTTGTCGGCTGCTTAGTTGCTTGCTCACCAATAAATCACTATCAACAGCCAGATAGCACACAAGTCTCACCGATGTCAGCCTGAGATCGTACGTCGACATTATATTTATAGTTCGGAAATAGCAGCCATTTATAGTTCGGAAATAGCAGCCGTAACTCCCTCAGCGAACTGCTGAGGGAGTTACGCTCCCTCAGGAGGTTTTTACAAAGATCCGAAGTCTGTCTCCTCCTCTCCAAAACAAGCGGAACAGCTGATTACAGCAGTTAATAAAGCTCGTTAAACATCATGTTCCTCAGGCAGACACAGACGTGAGTGCTGCCAGCTGATCTGCAGCTCTTGTCGGCTGGAAATGTTTTAATAACTTTCCAAACTGTTGCGATTTTATGTTTGAGTTTCTTTCTCTGTGCTGGAGTCATTTTATGAACTTGATGGTTTTATCAAGTTTGTTATTAAATTTGTAATGAACTTTATCGTGTCTCTCTTCATTATACTCTCACACAAAAAAGCTGGTCAAGCATAGCCTACAGTTTTTCATTATATTCCAATCAAATCTGATGTTCAGGTGTTTACTAAATAATGCCTCTCCATCGCTTTGTACGGTGGATATATCAGCTGATTAATTTGCCTAATCTTTGCAGGTCTTTAGACCACGGTAGAAATGCACACAACAGTTGGCTGAGGAACATTTTAGTTCGTTGAAAAGAGATCCGGGGGTTTAAAAGTCCCAGGTATTATTGGTCGCAATGCGGCTATTGAGAAAGTCTTAGATCTTTGAGACGAATGGGGGCAATAAAAAAAACAATGTTCAGTGTATTTTGTGCCTCACTAGTAACCCTCACCCTGTATCTGAACTTCAGATATGGAGAGGTCAGCCCACAGTCCTGCTCCACCTTCAGATATGTTGCTTTCTGTGGAGCCTTTAATGCTCACAAAGGCTCCTCGTGATCCAACTCAGGAGGAACCTCAGCCCTCCACCTCCGCTTCCCACTTCTGTATTGGGAGCCCTACCACATCTTCTGGTCCCACGGCAGCAGCAGCCTGTTTTGCCTCTGGTAGGTTCTCTGCTAACACAATGCAGACTTTTTCTTCAGCTCTCTCTCTGGAAATTCACAACAGTTAATCCCTTTTTTATACATTTACCTTTTTGTGAAGTTTTAGTAATTTATGTAGATGAATTGTTTAATGATTGCAGCATCTATCCCTTGGTGTGAGGAATGTTCTCTGTGGTTATGTTCTAGCCTATTTCTTGGCTGGGAGCATTGACTTCCCCGAGTCTCCCAGAGTGGTTGCTTGGTATCCTCATAGCGGTGATAAGACTCCGGCCAAGAAAAAGTCCGGCACACAAACCTCCAGTAAAAACACATGTTGTCTTTTACACTTGAGTTTTTTATACTTTTGGAGAGAGCCAAGCTAGCTGTTTTCAGTCTTTGTGCTAAGCTAAGCTAAACTCCTGGCTATAGCTTCATATATTAAATGGCCAGATGTGAGAGCACTATCAAAATACATAAACCTATTTCTTTTTTAAAGGCACTAGTAGCAACAGAAAAGGATATGTTTGATTAAGTGAGATGATGATGATAATAAGATGGTGGGGTCAGATTCATCCAGCCAACCTCTGTATTTTGTCTGTGTAATAGATGGTGGGTTCACAGTTAAAGGAGCAGACAGAGCTCTGTGCTCTTATTTTTAAATAACACTGATCACAGTCATTGATGAAAACACACCTGCTCTTCAGTACTGAACTTTAAATGAACTCCAGCTGGTGTATATCACACTATCCTCAGCCTGGTGTTTAACTGACGGCGCCGTCTGCTCTCATCTGCTTTGTGCGTTGACTTTTTCCTCCAAAATCCCCACCTGACTATGATTAATTTAAATGTTTTCCTCCGCCTTTACCAATCATTTTAATTGAACCATTTTCACACTATCAAAGTTGCTCCGTAGTGGAGCCGGCTGCAACCTTCACATTTCCTCCCAGCCTTGCAGTGTGCCTGCTGTAAATAGTCATGATGTAAACCGCATTGTAATATTTGATGTGATGAATTTTTATCACAGTAAGAAACATACCAGTACTATCAAGAAATATCTGATATGAAACACCCCTAGTGTAAACTTTTTGAACTTAGTCCTTCCGTAATGTTTGTATGTCAAAGCAAGCAGTTTTAAGTATTAACAACGTTGTTAGATTCTGGGCTGATGTTCTTCCATCTTATCAGGCGCAGCTCAAGATGCTTCCCCAGCACATGAAAAAGACATGGACAACATGGAGCCAGAAAGCAAGAGGAGGAAAACAGATGATGGTAGTTTTTTTGTTTTAAACTTTGAGATTAACCTGGTTTCCTCACATTCAATTGTCGTCCCTTTTTGTGACAGCGCAATGACCAGCACAACAGTTTGGTATTTTCCTGGCCTTAGTATTTGCTCTGCTTGTCATTGTGGTGTTTTTGTGCCGAGCGCATGGTGCACGGGTGGTGGGAGAGACGCAAATGGGTGGGAGGTTCATTCAAATTAGACAGCACAAAGTGAGCTGTCTGTATTTTGGTGGAAATTGGGTATTTGGACTGAGAATAGACTCAGAACCACTTTTGTCCAGACATCCAGACAATAATATTTTTCCTGGAGAAGTTGATTCTTCAGCTGTTGAACTGATGTTCTCATACTTTACTGTGATTGGCTGAGAGGGTATCTATTAGTCACCGCAATGTCTGATCTATATTCACCTTCAGGCAGCCCCTTTGTGCTGCTGCACATACATGAACCAAAATAGCAGTGTGCTCTTGGAGTCGCCCACACAGTCTGTGCGCCTATCACTTTGCACATGTCGTTGCACTTGCACAAATCAAGTAGGGCCCTTTATGTCTTACCAGAGTTGTACTTAGAGCTTTTGTTCCAAACCCCAAACTGGAAAACTGCCAAAAACTCAGTGTAGCGTGTAATATACAGTTATTGTGTTTACAGATAAAGATTATGATTTGGGCCTGCCACACACCTCCGGTACAGAAGTGGTCAGTTCACCTGAGGGAAGTCTTAGGAGTCGTTCATCTAAACCACAAGTGGAAGGGACGAAGACGGACAAGATGGAGGAGACCCTGACATGTGTTATTTGCCAGGACCTACTCCACGACTGTGTCAGGTAAGATCTCAAGGACGGCGCAGAAATTCGAGGTATGGGAGTCGTGCTTTGTGGTCTCGTAAGGCACTTTTCACGTCCACCAAATGCCAAAAGTGTGTGAGTTCAATTCTTCTTTTGTTTTTGCTTTAGCTTGCAGCCTTGCATGCATGTCTTCTGTGCCGCCTGCTACTCAGGCTGGATGGAGCGTTCTTCTCTTTGCCCCACCTGCCGCTGCCCTGTGGAGAAGATTCATAAGAACCACATCCTCAACAACCTGGTGGAGGCCTACCTCATCCAGCACCCAGGTCTGCACAGATAAAGACATTTTTATAGCAATGTTTAATCATGACACATTAGCACCTTTTTTATTGCCTTCAACTGAAAAGGTTCAAAGTGGATGGGAAAGTGGCCTTACATAACATGTTGTCAGTGAAATGCAGCTGTGGCTAAGGGTTTTCTACCAAAGGTGACATGAAAGAGATCCAAACAAGAGGGAAGGAATGGGATCCATGCATGATCTGCTGACCTTGTATAGTTTGCAAAATAGTATCTAATTCCTAAAAAATCTTATTAGATACTGACTTTGTATATTTTTGTGTCTCCACAGAAAAGTGTCGCAGTGAGGAGGACCTGAAGAGCATGGACAGCCGTAACAAGATAACTCAGGACATGTTGCAGCCAAAAGTTGACCGCTCTTTCTCTGATGAGGAGGGAAGTTCAGATTACCTCTTTGAGCTCTCTGACAATGACAGTGACTCCTCAGATATTGGGTAAAAAAGGTTTGGTTGTTTGTATTTGTAAGAAACGTGTGTTCTTTTTGGCACCCGATTCTGAATTAGTGTTGACAGTGTCAATTCGTTTGAATCGTGATTCTTCTCAGCTGGACGAAGGCTTGTCATTATAAACTCTTGTCTGTTTGAACAGAATCTATCAATGTCTCTGTCTGTGTGTTGTTGCTAATATCAGATGAGCAGTGAATCATTCAGAAGCTGGGTTCTCTCGCTTGTTTACTAAAATACTTTTCACTGTTTGGGTTAGCTTGAGAGGAAAATCTAAAACATAGTGATATTTAATCTAGCGGAAGATTTAGGTGGTTGGCTGTCAACATTAATTGACAAACGATAGCTGACTGAAAGTAACATGTTGCATCCGCAGCTCTTGAAGTTACATTTTGCTTACCGTTTTTTTTATATATGTTGATCTGCTCCCTGAATGTTTGCCTAGTTTGTCCCTGCTGTTTTATTTTGCAGCACCTTCCTCACTTCTCAGTAGATTATAGATGAATTTAGTCCATTAAAATTACTGACAGAGACATAACACTGCTGGATGCAAGATGCTTCTTAACTGTAGTTCAACAAGTGGCTCAATTAACTTCTGAACAAGAGATATTTTGAGTGATAAAGGACACTGTTTTACTAATCAGGAGCTACAATATCTACTGCAGATACAAGACTTTGAATGAAAACAATGAGTTAATTTTATTATTATGTTGATGAAAAATGTAATACATTTTGTCACAGATGTCACTTTCAAAGTTTACTTTTTATTTAGTTTTGCTCTCTTTTCATTATGGAATCATTTGTGTTGACCACATGAACACTAGGAAACTATATATTTGTAGCAATGTGTTGCATTGGCTTTAAAATGAAAACATTAGCTGGAGGTTAACAAACCAGGTGTGAAATGTTCACAGGTCTTCAGAAGGCCATAAATGTGAAATGTGAATGTCATTATCATCTTTGGTGGCTTTTTTTGTCCCCAGTCAGCCTCTAGTGATGTGCAGACAGTGTCCTGGCTTCAGGATGGACGTCAGTCAGTTGCTGTTTGCTACAGGTTCAAACTACTGGCTCCCTGGTCTGCCAGCTCCACCTCCCATACCTCCTCCACCCAAACCAGCAACTGAAGAGGGGTCTGCAAAGCCCACAGGGGAGGAGCCCTCAACCTCCTCTGATATCCCCTCAGGTAATTATGAGTGTATATTAGATTTTTAAGATCAGTAGTTAATGTTAAACATTTGACTAGATGGCAAATTTCAAGGAACAGCGTTCTGTTATTGTCCTAACACCAAAAACATTATGCCAGAATTACAGTGGGTTCAGTAACTTGAAAATGCATCTGAAAGCACAACTGTGAAGATCCTCCTGCCTTCCGTTCAGATCTTCACGCCCTAGCTCCCGTATACAATCTTTTTCTGCTCCCGCCCTGTCTGCAGCTCCTCAGGAGTACCGCTGCCCCCCTCAGGGCTGCCATCTCATCTGCACCTGCTGCCTCCAGCCAATGCCAGACAGACGGGCCGAGCTTAACAGCCAGCAGGTTATTGCTCAGCAATGTGAGTGGTCCCTGAGCTTGTTAGTCCCTCTGCAGACATGTAATGTGGCTGATTTTCAAATTATATTCACAAAACTAAAATAACTACAGTGAAATAGAAAGGAAAACAATATTTGTAGATAATATAATCCAGTCCGTGCTGCTACACCTTAATAAGCTATTCAGTATAAGGACATATTTGATATACATACTGTGAGGGAAGCAATACATGTAAAATCAGCTGATATTTAAAGTACAACTTTGCCAGCCGATTAGGTTAGATAGATTAGATTCAACTTTATTGTCCTTGTGCAGAGTACGGGTACAGAGCTGTTGACATGTATGGATAGATTGTTGCACAAACTCCATCTTACACCTTGTATGCATGATGTGCTGTGTGTTGGCAGGTGTGCTGTGCCAGCGACCCTTCTGTCATATGTACTGGGGTTGCCAGAGGATTGGCTGTCAAGGCTGTCTGGCTCGATTCAGCGGTATGTATCTGTTTCAGCAAAATAGCCCCAGGGAGATCTCCACTGTTTGGCTTATTGGTGGGGTTTGACCTGTATGGGCTGATTCTTTTAGTAGGGCAAAATCTGTTATTTTGGATTCTGTAGATTCCTTGAATGTCGGTACCACAAAGATGCAGCCGCAAAATCATCTTTGTGAAGTAGCTTCTCAGATTAATTTGTTGTAGTTTACTAAATGTTTTGTCTTTATTTTTATTTTTTTCAGAGCTCAATCTGACAGACAAATGCCTAGATGGTGTGCTGAATAACAATAACTATGAATCAGAGATCCTTCAGGTAAGATGGACTATTTGTAGAACAAATTCAGCTTTTATCAAGAAACAATAGACTGTATAACTTATAAACCATGCTAAGATTGTAAGATCCCAGAAATACACGTCACAGGTGATGTTAAGGTGCCTTTGTTTGTGTGTTTCCATTCTTCCACCAGAACTACCTGTCCTCCAGAGGCAAGTCATGGAGAGATCTGCTCCAGGAGTCCCTGCAGGAATTACAGCAGGGAAACTACTATCTGACAGGTGAGCCTCTTGAGATCAAAACCCAAGGGACTTTCATTACTCAATAGTTGATGCATTTAGAAGACCCATTTCAAACAATTTCGCCACATTGTCTGTGCTGTGAGTTAAGTCCACACTGTCCCAGTAAAAAGAAAAATTGGTAATAACCTGTGCTTCTTGTGTCTGTCAGATTGTCGTATCTCCGCAAATGCCGTCCTGTGCTTCTGCTGCGGCCTGCGAGCATTCAAGGAACTGGCCTACAAGTACAGACAAAACATCCCTGCAACTGAACTGCCAGGTCAGACAGAAGAAAATAATTTTTGTCAAGTCAATTTTAATGATATTTCAGCTTTTATGTACAGCCTAGACATAATAAGGTTTACTGTTTTTCGACTTACCCACGTAACAACTTAATCTCATGTTCTTTCCTCAGCTGCTGTGAAGTCTCGTCCTGACTGTTACTGGGGACGCAACTGTCGTACGCAGGTGAAGGCACATCATGCAATGTAAGTCCTAAAAAGCACCATGTGACCGCATTCAGTTTTATACAGCCTGTCTGTCCTCTAGTGGTTATAGAGTAGAAGTGCAGCTTCAAACGACTGCAGTTAAATTGTTTAAACGTTGTAGTATTTTGCTTCTCTTCTGTATTACTAGCTTCGTCTTGATTCTCTACTATACAATTTGTGCATCAGTAGTCATAATTTGTACTGTAAACAATTGTCCATCATGCAGCGGGGCCCCACCTGCTTGCACCAGTCAAAAACCAAGGTACTGGAACACAAACAGATGACACTTGGTCAATTCAATTAAAAAAAACTTTATTTATCCCCGTAGGCCAATTCAGTTTTAGCCTGCCAGTCGTATCAAACAAGACAAAGACAACAATCAATCAAGCATTCAGAAACCCTGTCAATGACCTCATGTTGCATTTGGGAACCAGATCTTGTCCTTCACAGAGAATCCATAAAACCAGCAGATTAAAGAAAATGTAAAAAGACTTTCAATAAACGAAAAATAAAAGTTACATAAGATACTCTGGGAAACCATTAAAAGAATTTAGCTTCCGCATCAAGTGGATTCTTTTGTTGTCCCCGCTTCTGTGTTCGAGTCAAACATGGTTCCTAAGTATTTATACGTCTCTACAGTTTCAACATTTTCTCCGTGAATCATGCTGGCTTCTGGGTTAAAACGGTTCTTCCTAAGAACCTTCCTGAAGAAGTGACGATAGGGCAGTGTCATCAGAAAATTTTGCAAGGTAGCTCGCTACCCTGCTGGGAAGTCCTGCAGCTGCCTGTGTACATAATAAAGAGCAAATGAGAACGGACAAAGCCCTGCGGAGAACCTGTATTTGAAGTGATGATACCGGACATGTGGCCATTCACAAATACCTGCCGGAGTCTGTCTGTAAAGAGGGAAAAGGGAAAAAAAAAAAGTTTAAGAGCAACTATAAAATCTGATCAGGTAAATTAAAATAAGAGGCTGCATCTTGTGTTAAAGCTGAAGAAAAATCATCAAATAAGTCTAGCATTTGATTTGGGATTTTCAAGGTTCTTGTATAATCTGTCTGCAATGAAAATCATCAGTCATCCACACCTTTCCCAGCTTGATAGGCAAATTGTAGTGGATCTAGTTTGCCAGTTTTCAGTATTTTCTCGCCTAACTGGTCTGAATTTGTTCAGTTTTCTTGGATTATTGGATTTTGGGACAGGTATTATAGTTTGATGTTTTCCATATGGCTGGAATCTGAACACACTCGATGCACATCTGAAAGTGATGTGAACCCCTCGCTGAGCTGGTCCCCCACAGTGACGCAAAGTGTGTCCACAGATGGAATTGGGGCCAACAGCTTTACATTTTCTTGAAAAGATTTGTGACAGTTCCTGGTGTTATCACTAGATCATTCTGTGGAACCAAAGATTCCCGCAGCTTAGAGATGTCATTCACAGAGTCCGACCTTTCAAAACGAGGGAAGAATAAATTAAAGCCATTTGCCAAGTCAGCATCATCCTCACCATTTACATGAATGACCTGCTTGGTCACACAGGAAGACTGATTAATTGATGCCATGGATTTTATAGCTATCCAGGCTGCCCTGAGGTCCCCTCTACAATACAGACTTTAAATTTTGGCTCTCCTTATTTCGTCTTTAACTTCTCTGGAAACTGCTTTTTTCTCCAGGGGGTTTCCTGAATAAAAAATATTCTTTTTATTAATGGCCGCTTTAAGTTCCTTAGTCACCCAGGGTTTATTATTTGGGTAAGTAAGCACTTTTGTAGTTGGGATTACAGAGTCCATGCAGAATGTGATGTATGATGAAACAGTGTCTGTGAGTTTACATTATTAATATCATTTTAATTTAATTAATAAAAAGAATTTAAATTTATTAATATCATCGCAACCATCATAAAAACATTGCCAGTCTGTACACTCAAAGCATGCCTGGAGAGAGGAGATGCTGGCCTCTGACCAGATCTTCACTGTCCTTTCCTCCCGCTCCAGGCGCCTGAAGGAGGGCTTGTATACAGGCATGAGTTAGACACTGCTGTGGTAAGAAGCACCAAAAGAAAGCATGGGCAGAGATTTCTAAGCCCTGATTACTGAGCCATAGCATAAATCCAGCATGTTGTTCTTCCGTGTGGTAGAACAAGTCACATATTGTTCATACGCCCTTAAAGTCTTTTTTTTTAGATTGCAGTCATTAAAATCTCCAAGGGTAAACTTGGGTGCCTCTGGGCAGATGGCGACCCGCTGGCCAGCAGCTGTGGCGTTGGATCGTGGGTGAATGTACAGTAATGTGTAAAAGAGCTGTTGAAATTCAGGAAATTCACATATCTTCTCTCTGATCACGACAGTGTTACAATACATTTTTGTTTACGCCGAAGCACACGCCTCCTCCTCGGCTTGTGATACGAATTGGGCTTCCAAACCCAGTTAAGTTCACAAGACAAGCAAGTCTCTTGCTTCCCCTTTTAAAGTTGGCGGATGTTTCCAGCTCATCTATCTTGTGTCTGATAGACTGAACGTTTGACAGCAGGACTGAAGGAAGTGGTGGTAGTTTGCGGCGTAAACCACCACTTCTTCCTCCATGGTCATATCTCTGAAATCATAAAGGTCGATGTGATATTTGTGACATTTAATCATGTGTTTAAAGGAATGAAATATTTATGATATTTCAGAGCATTTATAGATGATTTAGAAAAGGCGCGCCTTTATTTATTTTTAAATAGCATGTTGTTACAGCCAACTGGATGGATATCGTCCAAAAATGTCTTGGTTTTTTTTTTTGCTGAGTCATAAATCTGAGAATAGTCCAGGCTGCACTTTGGAAGACAGGACATAGATGTGAGACACAGTGCCAGCCCTGTGCATGTTGTTCACTTATTTTACCACTAGACGGAGTCCTTGTATAAAATTGGTGCTATAGTTCCTAATGTCTACTGTGAAGACCTATTTAAGATGCTTCATGTAATCTCATCTCTGTGGTTTTGTGTGTTTTACATGCAGCTCTTAATATATCTGGTTTCTTTTATTTTTTCATTTCAGGAAATTCAACCACATATGTGACCAGACACGTTTCAAGAGCTGAAGAAGCAGAGTGGTTTGTTTCTTCACGTGTCAAATGTAGATAACTGAGCATCTCGTAAACACGATCTTATTAAGTTTTGTTGTGTCCATTATAGCCAACTGCCTTCCAGATGTTATGCAATAATCTAATGCCGAAATTACAATCAGTATCCATTTACAATAGTGACCTGTGTCTTACCTGACACAGGGCTGTGTGAAATAATACTATGCACAACAACATTAAAGTTCAATGTTTACAAAAGGTTTAAGATGGTTTTTAGAGTCATGACCTGTTAGGGGCATTTAACACCAGCCTTTATTTAAATTTAGATAGATTTTGGCTGTAGCTCGTCTGGCAGGTCACCAACCATCGGAGTAATTTATTTGTTAAAAATGCTTCCTGATATGTCCTCTAGCCTGTGACAAAAATGTTGGTTTTCTCAGATTAAGAGCGAGTGAGGCATTTATGTGCGTTTACACATGTTAGTGAGCATGTTTTCCATTATGTCCTCCTCCAGTCTTGGCAATTGAGGCTTATAACACCTTTTTATTTTTCTTGCTTTCTTTAATTGTGAACATGTGAAGAACGCTGAGTTAAGAATCCTGGGCTTCTACCACATAATGCCGAAGAAATAATACGTATCAGAGTAAAGTGATGCAGAGAATTACCGTAATAAACTCTGAAGCACCGTTCTAGGCAAGACCCAACCTTGAGACTATACTATAAAATGTGTACGTGTCTTACCTTTAACTTGTTTTCGCCAGGGTATTACTGTGTTCCCAGACAAGGGCAAAAAGCCACTTCAAAGTCCTGCATATGTACTAGTTTAGGTTCATAATCCCAGGGGATTGGAAAGGGATCACTGTGCTGTCAGAGGTTACCGGGGGCTCTGTTGTATTATTTTGCTCTGGATAATCATCTCCAAGGTGATTAAAGTAGTGTAGAAGGGATGCTTTCTCAGAGCCTTGTAGTAAGGACTAGGCTCTAATGAAATGCAGTTACTCCATGTAGACTCTTGAGAGGAAAAAATAAACTGCACTCCTGGCAACCAGTAACGGTTAAATATGCTGAAGGTGAGGTTGCCTTTTAGTGGAATTTTGCAGGATGCACTTGCAAAACCAACGGCGTAAATAATTTTGCCAGTACAACACTATGTTCTGTTAAATTGTCACTTATGTTCCCATTATACATGTTATTGCTTACCTTGCAAGAATTATATAGTTTTTTCAGATATTAGATTTTTCTGTTGATGTTTTAGGGGATACTAGTTGGGGTTTTGTTAGCTTTTCTCTGGTTCCTCAGATACACAAAGCTGCTGTTTTTTGTTTTTTATTGCAGGTAAACCATGTTTTGCTGGTTAGACAAGTTCTGTATCAACATGTTGAATCTGGTGACCTCACATTTATGACTATCATCACCCAAGTGTCAGTTAGACCCCATCATGCAAACATGCACAGCTACTAGAAATTGACAAAATCAGTCTGCGACTTACTTAGTCCAGTCAGATAAGAACATCCAGACATTAGTTTCAAGAAGCCTTATACAGTATGTTGAAATACACAGATGAAGTTATAGTCTTGATGTTTGCCTTTTTTGTAGGATCACTATTATTGGTGTGTAGAAAATGCTGGTGGGTAAGAAGTAGGATATGTTAAAAGCAGGCCTTAGCATGCGTCCAGTACATTTTGTATTTCACACACAAATGCTGGTCTTAGTTTTACAATTGATTTTAGAAGAATACATACTAAATATGTCTAAAAATGTTTGCTAGGTGTGATTTTATACTGGACAGCTGAGGATATTTGCACATACCTTGTCTCACAAATGGAAAGGCGTCTTTATAAATTGACATGGTTATAATATGAACATACTGTCTTTATCCAGCGTGAGAGATGTCAGTACTCTGGCTCATCATAAGAGTTTTATTCCAAAATGAGATCATGTACATCATCAGGAAGAAAGAAGATGATGTTTTGGAATGTAGCCCTTCATATTTTCATTGTAAATGTTAGTGGCAAAATCGGCATTTTCCTAGCCTCTGGCTGAGCTCCTGAGTTACTTTGTAGTGGTAGAAAGGTGGTTTATGTGATCTTATTGTTCAAAATGTTTTTTTTTTTTTACCCCTGAAGTCATGGTGGGTCCACACTGGCATTCCTTAGCAGCTCAGGCCCTCTGCAAAAAACCCGGTCGATAACGCGTCAGAGCGGCTGGGTTTTAATTATTCCCTACCGGCGATCTGGGCACCCTAAGCCAACAACAGTCCCAAGCCGCTCCAATCAGGAATTTGTATTAAAGAGGCTTTAGAGGGGTGCCTTGCATTCTCCCTGCAGGGTATGTTGTATACTAACGCAAATATTTACTCACTTTGTGTGCAAAAGTCTAGACCAGGCTGCTCAGCAGTATGGAAGAGGCAGGTTTCATTCTACCTCATCGCAGCTCCCAAGAATATGGGTGACTGAACAGGCATCAGAGTCGGTCACATCAGTGCAAAGCTCGGCATGCATTCTCAATATGAGCGATTGAAGTCCTTACTGATGCCTGTAAACTTTGTATGCAATGCACTATTTGAACTGTTAGTCTAGATTATAACCAACCTATAGTTAATTATAATAAAAAATTAAAGTAGCACTAGGCACATGCAAGTTGTTGACAAACATTTGAGAAATGCCTCTTTACCCTGTATATTGTATTAGCAATGCTGAAATTGTCTTTGAAATATGGATCAGATTTGCTTGTTAATCTAAACAAATCAAATTAAAAGACTGATGTAGAAGTTGACTTGCTTTTGTCAATACCATAAAAGTCTCTTGCATATTTACTGTGTTGTATATTTATTCACTCTGGATTTTTCTATGAGGGAAAGAAGTATGTGTTATTCTAAAAGGTTAATTAACTTTTTCTGTGGAAAAAACTTGACATTAGGAGTACAGAGTAGCAAATAATTATCTGTAGTGTCACCTATTGTAAATGGTGTACAAGTAAATAGAGTAAAGTCATGTTTTTCCAAATGGCACATCCAAAAACTCTTAACAGGTGCTGGATCACAAAACTAAAGTCAGACAAAAGATCAGCACAAAATCCTGACTTTTCTAGTCCCCCCCAAAAGTTTGAGGTTCATGTAACATCTTGCATCAAGGACACACCATGTGAATGACATAGCCTTTATTCAAACTTTACATCAATTCACAACTTATTTTAAATACTATTGTGATGGCTAGTTCTCTTTTATACTATTAGTGTGTATAAGTGTTTTTTTTTTCTTTTTTTTTAATTTTCCCTTTTATAATCCAGTATGCACCTTAGGAGTACATACTGTATGCATACAACTGTTGCAGCATTAATTGTACGGTCTATGCTCTGAAGAATACTTTTGGGTGATAAGTAATTGTATAAGCATTTATGAGCCTGTGCTAAAAATAACCACATGAAGAACCACATTAAGGAAAAAGCAGAAGGCTGGCACAAGGCAGCGCAAAATCCACAATGAATGATCTATTGAAAACAAAGTGCAATTGTTGGAGTGTTACAAGTCATGGAATAGCGTCATACTGGTTAATAAATCTGGTTTTGTGTGCTCATAAGAGTTGGGGGGGTTATAGTGTACTCACTCAGAAAATACTTATGTTTGTAATCGGTCACCTTTTTTTAAACACATAGTAGCACAGCATTATTCCATCTTTGTCCACGACTTTATAAAAATAGAAAACAACTAGAGAGAAGAATACATTTGCCAGCAGGACGCTACAATATATGTAGTAATTATTTTTGTAAAAGTTGATTTCAGAAATTAAAGAAGTGGGTTATATATTTCACAAAGAGGCACTAACAGAGTTCAGAAATGTATAACTTGCCCACCAGAGTCTCTGCTCTTTTCACCAACTTTAAAGGTCACATCTGGTTGGTCACACTGCAGAGCACTGTGGACTGACTGAGGGACGGCTGGCTGCCACCGACTGTGTTTGACTCTGTCATGGTGGTGAGTGCGTTGGAAGGGAATGGACCAACCCCTCCTGACACCTGGCTCCCCCATGGCCTCCACTCCGGTCTGGCCCTTTGGCCCTGAGGGCTTAAGCTGGTACTTCCAACAGCAGGCCTCTTTCCCTCATATGTCCCCCTAACCAATCCATTCAGCGTGGCGGAGGCCGACGTCTGGTCCAGGTGCTCAGCTGAGACCAGAGGCTGCCGGTCCTCCTCCTCAGAGATGGCAAACACCGGCACGCTGATGTGATCTCCCTCGCCTGGGAACTCACGCCTCTTTCCGGCCTGGCCACTCTCAATCTGACACTGGGTGGAGGGAGAGGAGCCAGAGCTGGATTCTTCGGGGGAGCCCTGGGCATGAGGAACCCCAGAGGCCTTTGTTGGGTCTGCTGTCCCGGAAAGCAGGCCAAAGCAAGGCCCTGTGAAGCGTGAGCGCCGCAGGTTGCTGGTGGAGTTGAGACGCCGCTGCCTCTGGGCGGGCTGCGTAAGGGGGTAGGACGCATTGCTGATGGATGAGTCTGAGATGGTGCTGTTGTCTGCCTTGGCCTCCAGGTGAACATCAGAGAAGACCCTCCTGCTGTCCTCCCCTCTGCAGTCAGCTACCAAACTGGATGGAGCCTGGAATGATATGAGTGTTTGTAGACCCACCAGACTTTTCAGACATTTAGACTTGTCGCAGAAAGAAAAGCACACGCGTAATTAATTAAACTAAAGATGGTTCCATTCCATTCAAGTGTCGCAGTAACCCACAACCTATAACATCTAAACAGAATGCAGCCGTTTTTAATATTAAAAATTATACCTGCGCTTTTATTCATGCTATGACAACACAGGAAAATGCTAAGTGGCATTCATAAGTATATAGGTATGATGCATTTTATTTTGGAAAACAGATTTCTTCCTGCTATTGTGGTCATTTCAAGTCTTAAAATCTTGTTTAACAAATAACAGGATAAAATAATCTGTCAATTCAAATGGATTGTGTCTTTCCACAGACATTGTCCTGGTAAAATCAAAAGTATCTGCATCATTAAGTACCACGAGAAGTCAGTGAGATTTGCTTTTTGTACTTTTGGTCAAATTACCCTTTAAGTCAAATAGGAATACCTTATCAAGACATCTGTAAAGGCAAGGTCATTTATATAGGAAACAAGTCAAATTAACTGACTGCAACACACTAATGCACCAACCATTCCTCATCAACCTCACATGGCATAATCAGTCCTGAGTGTTAAAAAAGAAAAACATCAAAAAGGTTCTAGTACTGACGCTGTCCACCAGCTTGGTGAAGGGACTGGTGGAGTTCCAGCTGCACCACTTCCTATGCAGTTGCGGCAGTGGAGGGAGGAAGTCCTGGAAGGTGCGAACGCTCCATGCTCTCGGTCTGGAACAGCTGCCACTACTGTCTTTGGCAGACCTGGCACCAGTAGGTGAGGTGGTGGAGTCTGGTGAGGGCCAATCACCTGCAGGGCCGGGACCAGTGTCACTGTGCCGCAGGAACCTCTCCCGCTGCTGAGAGAGACAGATTGTATACATTTAAATGGAGTAATCTGGGCCTGTCTGCAGTGGGCACCAACAAAGAGGCTTTAAAGTGACAAAGACTCAAAATATGACTGTGGTGGACTATAACTGTCTCATGATATTAAAGAGAAACTTTAAATGTTTATTTAGATGTCCAATCAGTCTTGATGGTAAATGTAGTGAGGTGAAGCAAAAAAAATAATCCTCATTGTGTGCTATATTAACTGAGAAAGCAGAGTTCTCCTGCTGCAACATCTGTTGGTTCTTCCAGGACCAGTGTCGTCATTTGATGTATACAGCGACGTAGTTGGAGGCACAGAAAAACTACAGGCAATTTTATCTTGGATTTGGCATCTCAAAAAAATGAGTGCAGTGTATATAATGGATGAGGATGCATTTTACAGTGTTTTGACTGACTTGGATATTCAGCCGTATTTATTCGAGGCAGAGTATACAGCAGAGGAAATGCAGCAGAGAGGCTGCCACTGCAGTCTCAGCCATGCAAGAGCAAACACCAACTGGTGGGTCTTTGCTCAAATTGCCCTCCGATGCCAACACAAACTGAATCATTCTGCTGCAATGAATTTCAGCATGGGCAACTTTTATTGGATGCTGTCGCCGAAGCCAATCCAGAGAGAGACCACGCGTGTGTTACAATGCATCAATGTTTTACTCCTCACTTGGACAGAGGTGTGCTTCAGACCTTCTTCAGGATCCCAAAGATAAACTGGAAAAGACAAGGAAGACCAGCAGGGCTGAGAGGGCAGATGACCATTGAGTGAGTATTTTTGTCACCCAACTATGTTTTGGCCAACACAGTAATAGCTAACATTATAGGCTATGGGGCAATGCTGGACTAATGATGTAATACTGAGGGGTAGTCAAGAGAAACTGTGTGAACGTTTAGCCTATTTGAAGCCAACTAAATAACAAGAGTAATGGGTTGGATGCCAGTAACTGGTTTTTTTATGTTGCCTTTTAGCTTCATTGTTATTCACAAGCCTGCTGATTGGGGGTAGGTGTCAGAAGCGTGCGTACAATGCATCCTGGTAAATATAGGCACTGCTGGCCTGGCTCTGAGGAACTTATGGCCATCTATACCATCAACATTGACTGGACATCCACATATAATGTGGCAAAATTTCCCCTTAAGAGCTGCCTGAAAAATGATTATTTTGTCTCTGTTGTTAATGTTCCCCAACTCCAATACAAAGTGTTGAAAAAAAAATACATGTGTAGCAAACAAACCTTCCCAGTAAGAACAAAGGTAATGGGTTGGATGCCAGTAACTGTTTTTTTTATGTTGCCTTTTAGCTTCATTGTTATTCACAAGCCTGCTGATTGGGGGTAGCAAGAGTGGTCTTGTCTTTTTGACCACTCTTGTCAAAAAGACAAGAGTGACCTAGAGAAAATAAACAAACTAATTAGGACTGAAGAGACGACCACTCAACATAAAAAGCTCACATATCAGAGGTGGCATTATGCTCAAGCACTCAACTGTAGCTACAATGGTCAATTACCAAATAATTACATCCCAAACCCTCAAATAGTTGTATCATTGCATGCACTATACTTCTTCCTCACACCTGAATTTCTCCCTGCAGATTGTGTTGTGTACTACATTAATGGATTAACAAGACGGAACAGTGCTGATTAGCTTGGCCTGCTCAGTCACACAGCCAGCTAAGCATGTGTGGCTCAGGTACAAATCTCAATCTTTATTTATTAAGTATATTAAAGCTGTCAAGAGAACAGCAGGGGCTTTGGAATGATTTTAGTCACATTTGTGAATGCAGAACCCTTGCAGAATTGTACATTACAGACCCCAACAAATTCTATATGAGGGGACACTTTACTGTGTTGAGACTTGTATAGGTCATATTTGCTTGAGCAACCAGGAGAGGCTAATTGTGATTGACAGGTTAGATGTGCAAAGGCCACCTTATCCTTCCTGATCGGTCAGCTGCTGTTGAGCAGGGGAGGAGAAAGGTTTTAGGGGTTGCAACCATCAGACAGAGAACGAGTCCAGATAATCCTTCACACAGAGTCACTAGCAGCTAGCTTTGTCTAGACAAGAATTAGCTAGGGGTTTAAATAAAATGTTCTTTTGGTTACTAAAGCCCCACAAACACAATAGCTAGCAGCTTTAGATTTGACACACAGGGTGAGAAATCAGCCTCCCAACACATTCGCTTACCTGTTAAGGGGTATCTGCAGAAGCACGACATACTCAGAAACAGTTGAATTCAGTCGCTTTAATTTTGGATAGAGAGGAATGTACAAAGCCACAGACTTCTCTTCCTTGATCTCATCACCCTGCCTACAGCAAGAGGGTTTTTAAGGTCTTCTAGTTGCTTTATTGTCTTCTTAGAAGGGGTCCTTTGTTACAAAATGTTATCAAAATGGGCTTCATGGCTTAATGCACATGTACATATTTGGTGGTGTGTGGCATGAAAATACCTCACTAACCTGAAAGTTCACCTGTCAGTGACATTGAGAAGATGGATTGTTGTTGTCAGTGTTAGCCCAAGCAACATTTCTCAAACATTATTTACATGGATGTCTGCATAGAGGACACACACAGGCAGACCACACACTGTGTGCCAAAGCGTGCATGACACACAAACATACACACAATTGGAGCTGGGAATCTGGCTCTGTAGATAATACTCCATTAGCCTAGGCTGCAGAAAAGCTTGCCAGTCCTTCAAAAAGCTGCCAAGGCTGTTTCATGCCAACTCTTATTCCAAGAGAATACAAAAGAGAGCAGAGAAAAAAATGCTTGGTCTAACCGTTGCTTCTTCCTCAACACTCATCCCATCTTTTAATTATCCTCTTTTCCCATTTGTGTCCTCATAGTTTTCATAGTTTTACACTGTACCATGCGTATGCCAATAAAATGGTGTCAGTCTTATTAGGAACACTCGTTCAACTCTAATCAACGAATGCCCCGTCACTTCTGATGCTCTTTGGTTCAGGGATCGTTTCCCCAAAGTGAGGAGATCAACCACTGAGAGTTTGGCCTTGAGATTAAATAGACAATTTCAAAGGCCACTGTTTAGCATAATCAACTCTACTTTCAGATAGAACTTTTTTTCTACACATATCTGGAGAAGTGATGAAACACAACTATAACTATAGCTACAGGCACAGTGGTGCTTTGAGCTAAATACTAATGTCAACATGCTACCATGCTGATGTTTAGCAGGTATAGGGATCACCAGAATTTGGGGCTAAAGAATGTCTACCAAATTTCATGGCAATCCTTCAAATAGTTGTTAAGATATTTCACTCAAAACCACAAAGTGTTGTAGTACTCGAGACTGGTCTTCGACTTGAGACACTGGTCTTAAGACCACTTTTTGAAGGTCTCTGTCTCATCTCGCACTCGACCGCATTTAGTCTTGGTCTTGACTTGGTCTCTGTTTGGGCGGTCTTGACTACATCCCTACATAGAGGAGTCAGGGGATCCTCCTCTGGGGATCGTGAATGTCTGCACTAAATTTCATGGAAAAGCCATTCATCGGTTGTTGACATATTTCAGTGAGGACCAAAGTAGTGGACTGGCCGACTGACATTGCCAACTATAGAGCCACACTGCTAGCATGTATATTTCTCCTCAGTGTTTAGTTTTGGAGCAAGTAATGTTCTAAGTAGGTGACAACATAGACAACTGTATTGGCATGAAACTGAGCCTTACTGTGTGAGGTGAGAAGACTAGCCTGCTTGGGCTAGCGGCTGGAGATACAATGAAAACCTCATCTGCACCAAGGTCGAGTTCAGTCAAACCACTGCAGGAGAGATCCACCTCTGCATTCTGGGAAATGTCACCGCCAGCACCGACTACACAAACACAGAAAAATAATTCGACACAAAATATACTGACAACATTGATAAGCACATTTTTAAATTGTTTTATTGAACTGCAATAGTGCTTGTATGTATGAGATGGAGTAGTTGGGCAGTTTGGGAGTAGTGGCATTAATTATGTGTAAATTCAAACTTTGTACAATAAAAACAGTTTACCTATTAATATTTAATTTCTGCCAATGCTCCACATTGGTTTCCTGGTGCCTACTTCTTTAAGTAAGGACTGTTTGCCACTCCGCAGAGCTCATGATGTTGTACTGCAATTTAAATGGTTCAATGAAACGACGTGCAGAGTACGCTAAACTCAACCCCACTGTTTATAAGCTGTGTCTTTTGGTGTAAACTCCTTACACCATGACTGGAGCACACCGAGAGGGGGACTTTACTCCCCTGTTGTACAAAGTACTCCCAGGCTGCGTTGTGGGTTAAATGCCACAACCCACAAATCTCTCAGCCTGGGTTTAGTCCCACTGAGAGAGAGAGAGAAGCCAATAGATTGTTCCAGGATCAAGCCTGTGTGCTGCTCCAAATGAATGCAATTTTCCTTTCCATTTAAAAACTGTACAGATCCAGAGTCACACAGTTCATTTAAAGTATCGTACAACAATGGTGATTCAGCCCATAACTGGTTCATAAAAGCTTGTAATACTCAGTGTTAGGTAAGTCTTGCCTAGGAATATCCTGTTTTTAATTTCCAGAATCTTCAGTGGAAATTTGCTTGGACTAAATAGAAGAAGAACTGGGTAGTTAGCATAAAAAGAGATAACCACCAAAGATGAACATACAGAGAAGGAACATCACCTAGAGATACTAAGCTCACACTGTTTGATTGACAAGTCATGTCCTGAAAACGTCACAGCAATTGAGGCACATTCCTCAAAACCCAGGGCCTCGCTTCTAAATGACTGCACTAAAACTTTATCAGATTACTGCTTTGCCAAGAAATGAATTAATGGCAGATTTATATTCCTGAAGGTATTATTATCATTCCTAAAATTATTCTAGTCATAAGTCTAAACACGTTGCATAAATATAAATCAAAATGAATGACATCTACAGTAATGTGTAATTTTGGGCTTTTGGTGCTTGCTGCAGTAGTCTATATCTTAGAAGTTTGCAAGAGGAACAGAGACCAACCACAATATGGATTAAACATCTTCAGCATATACAGCACCTTTAATTGATTTGTGGGGCCCATTATCAGTAGTCCAATATATCAGTCTATCCATTGTGTCCATGCATTCAGGTGTGTGTCGTCCAACCTGCGTGTGGTGGGCTGTCGTTGTTGTTGTCCTGTTCTATGGTCGCCTCCATGTTGGTGTGATTCTCAGCCATCAGCTGCAGCTCGCTGACCTCAGCCCCAGTGTTCTGGACTCCTTCTGGCACCTACAACAAAAGCACACAGCACGGTGCCATTCGGTTTTTATACACAGTGCTTCATCCTGATACAAGCAGTGCAAACATGTGCAGTACCAGTGTTCCCAGAGGGGATAAAGCCCCAAAGCCAGCACAGAGCCACAGCACAGCAGCAGTCAACACCAATTCATGTATACATATTTTACAAAGACAACTATATCAGTAACAGTGATATCTTATTTCAAGAAACAATCAAAATTGATGCAGAACAACCAGAGATTTCTTTCCCCCCCCCCCCCACAACGCCTACTTATCAAAACTTGGGACCTACATTACCCACAATGCAACTCAACCTCCTATAATTCAGGTCACAGATTCAGGAGTGTTATGCTAGCAGCAGCTCTATGTTAAATTCTTTCCAACTCCACACCCCAGA
>NC_060170.1:32330717-32403853 GCF_021292245.1 Micropterus dolomieu
CTGACCCCCCCCCCCCCCCATTTTTAAACTTGTAGTCTTCAGCCCCAACCGATGCTGACTCAAGTGTCATCACTTGAGGCAATATCATGTTTCATGCAGTTTTCTCTGGAGCCACTTAGGGCTTTATACAACTTTGTTCACATATGCAGTAGTAGTCCCCAATAAGCAGATGTGGATGTGTAAAATTGGTGGAGCACCCCTATAAATAATGTATTTTTGTTGAATCAGTCTTCTAATAAATCAGAAAGAAAAGAGACTTGTTGATATTTTACATTGGTTAAAGCTACGGAACTATAAAAGTTCTGCAATGCAAGATGTGATTGCTACGAAGACAAAACTGACATGGATAACAAGAGCTAACCATATTATTGATTTACAGCCTTTAGTGTCCACAGACCTTGCACCAACTGTAAAAATGTTCCTCCTCAATCTGAGTGCATTATAGAAATTGATGTGAAGAGTCGGAATAAAGTACCAATTTACAACAAATAATCATGATGCACAAAATCACCCCCTTGCTTCATAATCAGGTTTCTTTCAACTGTGTGACCCAATGTGATCCAGAGTTGGTCCAGCTCTGTGGGGAGTGGGGGGCCAGTGCTAGAGCAGTCAACAATGATGACTGTGATCCCGGATAAAGCTCTCTTTTCAGAAGACTGTCTAACTGAAAAATAAGGCAATAGAGAGTCCAAGACAGGTAGGGGAGGAGAGAGAGTGGCATATAGAGAGGACAAAAGGAGAAGAACTAAAAAGAAAGAGATCCAGTAGTGTCTGTACCTCAGAGTTGCTGGATGCACAGGAGCTGGCTCTTTTTGGACACAGTTTGGGTCTGGAAAACATACAGTACCACAGCAATTCAGTTTATAATTACAGACATATCCAAAAACCAGCTTTTATGAATGACCCCTATTTTTTCCACTCTTGGTAGAGTTTTCCCAAGAATTAAAATCCCTCTGGTGTTCACAATTTGACCAGAAATGTAAAAATGGACACTATCCCATTCGACTGTACTGAAATGGGAGCTTTTTGACATAGTAACCACCTCACTCAATATATAATAGCTCCAACATACCCGTGGCTATTTCCCCCTCAATAGTTGCTCCATTGTGGTGTTGGATGATGGAGCAGGATTGTGCCTTCACACAACTCTAGCAGTTCCCATAGTGGTTGTTACTGAGATGCTATTGCTATGCATTGCTTTTTTCCTGTGGGGATGTACCAATGTGACTTTTTCACTGCAGATAGCCATGTCCAGTATTTGTTTCCACTGGTGGCTTTCAATATTAAATAATTTTACAACTGAGAAAATGACTAATACCACTTACCTATGTTTATAATGCTTTTCTGTTCTTAAGTCCATATGAACCAATGAAGCACAAAGAATTACTTGAGCAAGTACCCCCTTATTAAAAATTACTCTTACAGCTGAATGAGTTCATTACCAGCCACCGGTCAACTGAGGGCCACCCCTGCTGTGACTCTCATCCACCTATGCTGGTTTTCTGACCAGAGGGAACCTTGGGAGTTAATCTTACTGATGCTTTAAACTTGTATGATCTCGCCTAGCTCGCCAGGCAAGTCTTTTTCCAATGATTTGTGTGGACTCATTTAAATTAATAGGGAACAACTGAATGAGAAAAGTAAAACAGCTACTGAGACTGCTCGTGAGCTTGACATTTCATGGTAATGCATTTCCTGGCTTCCGAATGACTCCTGTTGTTGTTCTTGCTAATTACACTTTCATTTTATTGAACACGTTTTTCCAATTTCCCTGTCATTAATAGTGAGAACCTGTGGAGTTATTGTGCCTAACGGATGAGTTGGAGACACTGAGCCGCATTTAAAATTAACACAAATTATATTGAACAGGGGGTGTTTCTCACAGCAAGCTGAATACTGAGCAAATCTAAACCTTCCGGGATTTTGAATCTGTATCTGGACCAGTAGGGTAGAACAGTCACCTTGTTAGAACAGGTAGTATTACAAACCTCCAAACATAACTCCTCAGCTTGTATTGAAAAGGGAACAGCGTGTAAATTACACCTTTGGATTGTGTGACAATGCAATCGGTACCAAACTCACATTGAGTTTTAATTCTCCTTGTTGTCCCTTTCCCCCCTAGTTCCCCGCCCATTCACTTTCATGAAGCCTCTGTATTTTTGTGTGCTGGAATTGATGCCAGGTGCTGTACCTTGAATGGCCCGCTGTCTATGGTGAGAATGCTCCACATCAAGGAAGCCGCACATTTGCAGCCAAACCCAACTAATCTCCAAGGGTCACCACATCATGGACTGAGGCTTCCAGCTGAGTCAACATAACAAAATGGTGACTGTGTATGTTGGAGTGTGTGCATTTGGGTAATGTGTGTGCTTTTACTGTAAGTCCAGCCCGTTTTCATTCATGGGAGAAATCAAAAATAAGACTTGTGAATTTTCTCAGGAGGATATTTACTGAAGACTCAGTTATACGGGGTTTATATTTCCCAAAAACAGCAAAAAACAAGAATCTAATAGTTTTATATGAAAAAATATAATTTTTTAAGAAGACTAAAGTCAACGCTAACGGCTCTGTGAAGCTGTACTTCAGCACAGCGCTGCTTTGAGTTATATGGTAACATCAGTAGGCAACATGCTCACAATGACAGTGCTAACATGCTAATGTTGTCCTGGGTGCCTCTCTGCCTCTTCTGTTCCTGTTTGTTAATAAATATCTTATTTGTTTGCACATAATCTGTTTCCTGTTTCTTTTGGCCTGTTTTTCATTTATATATATTTTCACTTAGGGGCTTCAGCCACATGAGGACGTAACAAACACAGTACAGCCGACCGTTTAGCAGGTTTTTGACCATTGGACAAATTAAAATTTGACCTAGGAATAGATAAATATGGACGGGATCACCCAATAGTCATTGGGACACATCTTATGAGGATACATCTGTTGGGGATATAAATGTCTCTATAAAATGTTGTGCCAATACATCAAGTAGATTCTGAACCATTTCACTTGAAAATAAAAGCATTTGATGCTCCGGCTTCCTCCCGCTGTCCAATATGCTGTGAATATGAGTGTGTGTGGTTGCTCGTTTCTATGTGCCATGTGATGGACCTGTCCAGAGTGTACCCTGCCTCTCGCCAACTGTCAGCTGGGATTGGCTCCAGCGCCCCATGACACCGCATGGATAAGCCGGTATAGATAATGGGTGGATGGATAGAAACATTTGACCTGCTGGTGGCGCTACATGAAAGATCAAGGGATAACCACGCTCATTAGGATCCTCTGGGGTCTTTGAATATCTATACCATATTTCATAGCAATCCAATATCTGTCAAGACACACAAAACCAAAAATTTCTACCTGCTGGTGGCACTAGAGGAAAAGTCAGAGGATCATCAAAGTCACTAAAATGTATCCTCTGGGGACCATGATTGTCTGTAAAAAATTGCAATCCACTGAATATTTGTTGAGATATTTTGCCCTGAAACAAAGTGGTGGACTGAACAATCATTGTTTTATACAATTTTGTTTTAACATTAAACAAACTTTGCTATTTGGTTTTAATTTAAAAAGCTATCTGGTAAAGTTGCAATAAGTATTCCTTTTCTATTTCTCTCTCGCTATTGTAAAAATTAGCATTTATAAATAAAGTTACCTGAAAACGATGCAGAGGGCACTTGTAAGTATCATAGCGAAGAAGGCAGCTCCACTCACAGCAGCCAGCAAAGAGTCTACCTTACTCGCTATGGGTGCGGAGGCGCGGCGTTCGCCCCCTGGCTCGGTCAAGTTGTGGTAGTGGAAGAGAAGAGCAAAGCCACGGCCCCAGTGGGTGGTGGTGATGAGCTCCATGATGACCTCCACCATTTCCTGGCTGGAGCCGAAAACCAGCTGGCTGCTGGTGGGCCGGTTGGACCCACAGAACCTGGAGGAGAAGGTGATGAGGTCTGAGATGTAGAGGACATCGTGGGGGCAGGCGTCAAGCACTGAGTGCTGGGTTTCAGGGCTCATAGCTGGGGTTTCAGTGGAGTGGGGCGAGGCAAGGGTGGTCACCTCCACAGCTGTGCTTGGGTTAGAACTGGGGTTGAGGTCTCCCCTGAGGTGAGACGAGGAGGCGGAGTTGACAGCCCTGTCTCCTTGAGGCACAGCCCCAGGTAGGAGGAGAAGAGAGGGAGGAGGTGGTGAAGATAGGCCAGAGGAATCATCTGCAGATCTTTTGGCAGAATTCGAGACTTTGGCAATCTCCATCTTGGTGGACTGTTCCTGGACCACTACTTGCTTGACCTCACCGTGTTGGGAGGACTGTTGAGTCTTCGTCAAACCCCCTACACTCTGAAGCATAGGCTCTTTAGCTGCTGACGAAGTTTCATCAGCCGCTAAGCTGCCAGGAGTGAAAGTCACCTCTTCCTCTGCCTCTTGCTCTTCAAAATTAGAGATAGCAGAGTACTGTCCAGCAGAATCATGACTTTCAAACACGTCAAAGTCAAATATCTCCAGAATAAGCTGGTAATCAACAGGCACAAAGAACTGCCAAACGCAGTGTGTCCCAGAGGAGTAGTTGTAGGGAAAGCCAGGGGACAGAATGAGGCCTTGGACGTCCACCACATCCACCTTGGCACCACAGTCAAAGTATACCTGCAATATGAATCACATTAAGTTAGTCATGTCATAGTTTAAAACCTCCTTTTAAGACACTATAACTAAAGAATCTCCCATTTAAGGTTTAAAATTGACAAATACAGCTCCACAGGTAGCAAAAAAGTTTAAGGCTTTTGATTCCCACTGGTAGCACAATGCCATTCATGTTATTATTTATTATTCATTACCTTTAAAAAGGTGTTGACCAGTTTCATATTAGCCTCAGTAAATTCTGAGATGAGTCATGTATTCAGATAATGGCAACTACGTGATTAAGTTTATCAATGTCAAAGGCACCAACAACCAAGGTGTCCCCATCAACAAATAATACACTTGACTTGTGGTAATCTGATTACTCACTGACATAAACCATCTTGAAACTGAACTATTCAACCCTGCTGTTCTACCTTTATATCAAAGAATGTGTTTTTCCTGTATTGCCGGCTTGGGTAACCCTGGGGAGGGAATTTCTTCAAACATGCTGCTGTAATTCTTCCCAGGTGTGTGGAGAGGTAAGGGGGACCTGCGGCCTAAGCAGAGGCAGATGTGTGGCTAAGCCAGGGAGCTGAGGACCAGACCTTTGTAGGGGGGCTGTGAGTTTATGAGCTTTCCTGTTGGCCTCAATTCTGGACTGTGGGAATGACCCAGACTGGCAGACCCCCATGCCAGACAGGTAACAAACCAACACCCGCGGGCGACACTTGTGCTCTGGACTAGGCTGAAAGCATAAGAGATCACTTTGAGAACAGGGACACAAAGTCTGTGGAGCCAGACAGGCACTTTGATTGCTCTGTGGACCATCTATCCCCATCAGAATGCATTTATCAAAGGCAGTTTATTTTAAGCAGCAAAATCGACATGTCATTTTCAGTTATGACAGGAAGAGAGGACAGCTCAATCATCAGGATCAAATCAAAAGCCCTCTCCATAGTTGATACAGCCGACAGCCTCACAGCCAAGGCATGGCATATTAAAGACACATGGGAAGTCAGAGAGGGCAGCTTGACCTATATAACTAACTAAAAATGTGTGTGCGCGCAAGTTTTTTCAGTTATCTAGCAGTGCATTGCGTCTCCAGTTATTTTCGTGATCTCACAGGTGTCTACTTTCTGCCCATAATGATAAAATATTTGCCTGAGGCAAAACCAGTATTTACATCTGATATTTTCACAAACAGTCCCCCTCCACTTTAGTCTTAATCAGCTGTAAATATAAGTCCGCTGCTCAGGGCATGCCAGTGACTGGCACAGTCTGTGGAAATACTGCATTAAAAAGTTAAAGGTAAACATTTCATCTTTCAGGGCAGACAGCAATCTGTTGGATTGTGAGAGTACCTTCAAAGGTACTCTCACAATCCAACAGATTATCCTAACAAAAGTAAGTGACATTACATTTAATGAAATGTTTACTCAGTCTTCCAAATATTAAAAAGTAAACCTGCGCACTTTTTATTTTATTTTTCAAGTTACCACAGTTTGGATGGACATCATTAGAGTCCTTTATGGTAGCTGTATTTTGCAATTTTTTTTCTCTCCCTGACTGACATTTGCAAGCAATTACATTAGCGCATGACATGTTACTCTGCCCACACACTTACTAAAAATTATGTGCTACAGCAAAGAATTACACGGATGACATTTGAAGGGGCCAAATGCCATTCCTGCTGAGGTTTGCGAGAGTAAGCCGATTCGGCAGTGTTTGCAGCAAGGTTGCACAATGAAGGGAACCACTTCACAATATGGGGGCATAACAGGGGGAAGAGAAGGACAGCATGTCCCCTTTTAGGGCTAAAATGACCTGTGGCAACAGACATGTTTGTTGATTTATATTTGCTATAATACTGCTTTGCTGCCTTTCCCAACCTCCCTTAAATACCCGTTTAAACTCTGTTTTTCATCCTAAAAATGTTTTAATTAAACTGAAAAAAATAGATGTTGCAATTGTATCCATCTATAAATGAATAGTCTCTTGTATGATGTGAAATTCTGCATCTGATGAAAGAGAACTGTGTCGTGGACAGAGACCGTGTCATCTCTCCTACCAGAACGAGGTGGCCGGGAGGTCCCCAGCACCCTGGGACGTATGCATGCTACACTACACATGAAAAGGCCCCAAAGTGCCACAGTGTCGAATGGAAATGGGACATTCTTATAATGCCAAACATCTCGGTTCTGTTACATCACAGGCCGCTCCACTGACAGGCCGCTAATTATTCAAGGATGCCTTTTCTCATGGAGAAACAATAGGCCGCAGTGCCGTTTTAGTGAGCCACTCCACAAACGGGGGGGGGGGGGGGGGGGGGGGGGGGGGGGGCAGATAATATTTGATGAATTGATGCTAATAAGGACAAGGCAAGCTGAACGTTTACATAAGAGTCGGCTGGTCATTGCGCCCCAGTTGTGCCACCGACTGGGGCTTCCCTGGACAGGAGTAGATCAACTAAGCACATAATTATTTGAAATGACTTGTTCAGTCAAACATCAGACCAGCTGCTTTCTACTCTCATTACTGAGAGGCCCCTCACAAACAGCATTGTTCTATCATATTCACTTTGCAGGGGGGTGGGGGTTCAATCGCATTCCATGATGGCCTTCATAAGTCTGTCCTATTAAAATTCAAATCTGACTGTGGGCTGATTTGGCTGTATAGTACAATTAGATATATATACACAAATACAAAACCTATTAGAACATAAGATTTTTTATTTAAATATTATTTACTGGTAAAAATATTACTTAAAACTAATAAAAACAATTTTAATCATGACAGGTTGCCTTCTGTGTAAATGGGGGGATGTGGTCAGAAATAAAAGCTGAGAATTAAACATAAAGGAAAATAGTTCTCTTCTGTTACTAATGTGTATATGAACTAGGGCTGGACAATTAATTTAAAAGTAATCGAAACCGAAATTCAGAGCCTCTAAACATACCTAACTTCCCCATGTCGGTTATTTAATCCTGGTAATATTCTGTTAATTTACTTTCCCCTTGAAACATGATAGCCGCGTGTGTAGTCACGTGACTCCGCCCCGTCCAGTCCTGCTCAGCCTTCCAAGGAGTTGTTAGCCATAAGTTGTGGAAACAACAGACAGACTTTTATAAACGGACACACTGTGGCTCACACTGTACATTTATTACTCTCTCGCTTTGCTCGTCCACTTTGTGAAATCTGTGAGTAAATAAACCCAAGCTTGAATGCAGAAATATGAGTGCAAAAACAACAACATTCAAAAATAAAATAATCTTAATTGAGGTGAAATGTTCAATTAATCGTGATTTTGATTTTAAGTGAAATCGTCCAGCCCTAAGAAGATCATTAAACATTTCTGGAGCAAAAGAAAAAAAAAAAAATCCCTGCTTATCTGTAATTAAAATTGAAATTTTAAAAATACATTACTTTTTTGTAACTTCTCTTTAAGGTGAACTAGCCAAAAAAACAAACAAAAAAACCACTCTTGTCTGTACACCTTCATTTTACAAAACAGAAGTTTGCAGTCTGACCTAACTGTTGGCTTTAACATGGAATTTTTTTTTTTTTTTTTTTTTTTTTTTAAACCACCCAGGCTGACAAGACCGCTGTGAAAACTGCAACACGAGCTGGCTTCTGCTGAAGTACTGTTAACACACACAAACACACACACACTCTGCCTCTCATGCACAAACAGCCCCGGACTGGCTCATAAACAGGCAGGCGGGCCCCTCAAAAGGGGGCAGGAATCCTCACCAGCCCTGTTTACTGAAGGAGAAAAGTGACACTGCTTCACAGGCTAGAGCTTGGGCAGTCCACTTGGGATGCTTTACAATCTCACACTTTCTCAGGTCTGGATCAATATCGCCAGAGTACAGCTTTGTGGATCAACAATCTAGCCTGCACTGAATTCATTTTCCATTATCTTTAATTTAATTAAGTAGTTTTACAGGGTTTGAGGTCTGACCCATTTACCTAAGGAGAAGAAAATAAATATAATCAAGAATGTAATGCAGCCACATATTCACTTTGTCAGTCATATGTCTACATATTAAACAGACATAAAAAGTGACTTTTAAAAAAGGATTGTAATTTATGCTGGAAAGTCAATGATGGGGATGAGACCAATCTTCCCACAAATCAAATAAGAGCTTCACAAGATTATGTGCCACAAATTTAATTAGAGTAAAAAGAACCTTTCCTTAAAGTACAACAAATGAGCAGGAATTTCTCTGAGTTTCACTGGTGCAGAAAGATGCAGACTTCTCATACAGCAATGCAGTACAAACTGACGCATGAGGGAAGTGCTTGCAGGATACACAGAATACCGAATGTTAGGAACTGTTCTTCTTTCTTTTCCTGAATCATACCAAATCATAAACAGGGATAAATGGGAGAGATAAATGGGATTTTTAAACTTTCAGACAACCGGGTCAGCAGCTGCAACTCAATATCAGCAAGATGTCCCATTTGTGTTTTAATATTTTGTACAGCTCCCTCAAAATACAGAGATAGAAAAGAAGCTCCTTGACGTCTTTCTCTGCAGCTGTGAAAAGCGCTGATACTTGAGCCCAGGATTTATCACATATCTCCCCTGTGATGTCAATGGCTTTCCTGTTGGGCTCACGTCAGTGGCTCTGGTTCAAGCCAGGGTGAGTTTACAAACAACTGGTGTGGCGGCCTGATTAAGCCCAGGCATTTCTAGGGTCGCCCTCAATTGGCCACTGTAGCGCTGGCTCAGCACATTTTCACCACCATGAGTGACTTATGAAAGGCCTCTTTGAGGCCATGCATGTTTGATCAACATTTTATTTACAGAGCCACCACGGGACATTCAGTGTAGCCTACATGGGAAAGTGCTGGAAATTATTACGGCTGTGGTCCTCGAACTCGCACAGATATGTGACTGGGTGAGAGAGAAGACAGGCAGATGCAGGCTTTTTCTTCCATGTTTGTGGTGTAAAAACCTATTAACATATTTCCTCTAAAAAGTGCTGCTGCTGCTATGGTAGCTGTTAAACCTGTGGAGCCCTGTGGTGAATCATGACCTTATCGCCACGGTGGTTTCAACAAGTTTGGAGAAATCATTTCCAGATTTCGGAATGTGATCCAGTGAATGCATCCATGATAATTAGTCTTTCTGCAGCACCTCAGTGAGAAGCCCAATCACACATGCTGGTCTACACTGTACTGACACTGTTAAACTGCAATCAATCAGAGCATAAATGGACATTTCCAAGTGCAACCACAGCATCAAAGTTGACAGACAAGCCGATTTTCTGAATATCATCTCTAGCAACACTTAAAACCCCTGAACTATAGTATGTTTTCTGCCAATTGTGATCACATACCTCTGCTGTAGTTGTCCCTGAACTGCTCTCTGCTCCAAAATTAAACGATTCAGCTGTGTTTTTCAGAGACGATATTATAATCAAAATTAGGTTTGATCATCTAAATTCTTAGATTCGAGGCATATCATTTTCTGAAAAATAAATACTGGGCAATCTTTAAAAAACCCTGAAGGTATTTCAGAAATCTGCTCTTCTAACCATCTGGATGGGAAAAAAATTAACCTAAAAGCTAAAGCTAAAAAGGACATTTTCTTTTTAACGACACAAGAACAATATGAATGTGTTGTTTTGTTTGAAAATATAAAGTAATAGAACGTAACATAAATATGTACAAGCATAAGTGACTTGTAAAATGATTTCATTTTGGTTCACGTTGTACATTCAGCATTGTTTGAGCTACAAAACAGAGATGCTACTTGGAAACGGGCAAAGAAACCTTTCTTATTCTGCAGAATGTGTTTTCTTTTTTAAATCCAGATGGTTAGAAGAGTCTTTGAGGACTCTAGAAATACCTTCCGAACAGTGTTAAGTTTTGTTAAACCACTTTCTGGGTTTTTCCTGCCTGGCATTTATTTTTCTGAATATCAGATTCTTGTCTCTGGGACCTGAATGTAATGGTTATACATGCGAGGCACAAAGTGGGGCTGGCACTGACTATGACTCTGAAAAAAAAGGAACTGCCTCTGCTGCAGTTTAGACCCTACAGACAGCAGGGATGCACCAATCTGATACCGATTCCGGCCGATACTGACTCAAATAGCTGGATCGGGTATCGGTGTCAAGGGGGCCCAATCTATTCAATTAGGTGCATACTATACTAAAATATACTGCGCTGGTAGACCCAAACATTTTGCTGGGAGAGCAAATATAGCATTTTATTTTACAGAGTTAGGAAGCAATGTTTAGGTCAAGCCTCATGTTGCCTTACACATAAAAGAATGTGTAGTCTTTTACAACTTCACACCGGTATCGGATCTGCATTGGCCGACACCCAAAGTCCAGGTATTGTTATCGGTTCTGGGACTCAAAAAGTCAGATCAGTGCATCCCTGTTTTATAGTCCAAACAACTCCAACAGAGTCCCTTGTCTTCTCTAGCTGTGTTTAACATCATTTTCAGGAGTCACATTCTCTCAATCAAACTTTTTATTCATATCCTATCAACAATTTAAGCTGATGAACTTTATAATTTTGAATCAGGACCTTCAGTATTTGAATGGAATTTACAAGGCTACAGCTGCCATTTCTCAGAGTCAGATTCATATTTAATCAACACTTAGGTAAAGGTATAAGTATGGGTGCGGACTCAGTAAAGGCAGATTATAGGACTGATAAGAATCTGGGGCTAAAAAGAACAAACAAACAAACAAACGTGTGCTTTGGCCTAAATTGTTAGGAGGCCACCTGAAAACTTCATCCAGTACAAGCAACAGCAACATCGTATAGCTCTGATGCTACCATAGAAGAAAATTTAATATATATAGAATAAAATGAAATTTGTTTTCTATTTCAACCTACTGCATCTGCAACATAAACACAATGTCTCTCTGTCTGACTCTCAGCTCATCACTCTGGCCGATCCCATCTCCTCTACACTCCCAGTGCAGTTCTCTCTCTCTCTCTCTCTCTCTCTCTCTCTCTCTCTCTCTCTCTCTCTCACACACACACGGTGACATGTTTATCTGTTGACAGACTGTGTGTATCTGTTGTCAGATCATTCATGGGAGGAATGAGTGAACTCACAGTCGACTGGGATCCTACAACTCAATTCAATTAGAGATGAATATCTCCTCACCCTCCCTCACCCCCAAAAAAACTTCCGAAAGACAGAGAAGAGAGAAGCAACAAAACAAAGATCAAATTCACTCTCCCTCGTCCACAGCACTGAATTGTGGACAGACCGATTTGGATGCCTCCCATTTTTTTCTGAAGAGGATAGAATAAATTCCAAGCTTGTTTATGCGGTTCCAAAAATCAACTTAATACAAAAGGGGAGCAGAGGACAAAGACATCATTTACCATGTCCCCTCAGGCAGATAATTGCAAAGATAGTGAGCACCCTATGCACACAGGAACTAAAGCTGGAGACGCTGACAATTCAATATACCAAGGGCTTTTGTTGCCCAGTTCTAAGAATTGCGCTGCTGCGGCGCCATTGTCCATCAGCGGAAGAGGACGACTCTTGACAGGTGGAAGCTTGTCCTAGCTGAAAATGTGGTGTTGATGTCCTAGAGAAAGATCTGTGTCAAGTGTAATCTTTCTAAGTTATGACACTAGCCACTGTCCCACATGGGGACATCATTCTGCATCACACATAAATCAAAAACAGAAGAACATGGGCTCAGACGGCCGAGCGGCTGATGCAGTTTACAGCTTGGATGCTTCACTTCAATGACTCTACTACAAAATTTGTCAGAACAGTAAACATGACTGTTCCAGACGGCTGACAATACATAAACAAGTCCTGTCATCTTTAGTCACATGTGTAGTTATTCTTGCGGTGCAGGTACCCTTATGAACCCAATTATAGATTGACACTTCAGGTTATGGCATCAAAACAACTTTTAAACCTCAACCAATCAACTCTAAGGCACCCATTCACAGCTAAACCTCACTGACCTGGCAGGAGCTTTGACTCTACCACAGGAGAAGCTAAAACATGTCCAACATGAATCACAGCCTGACTGAATGAAAAACATGCCTGGGAAGAAACCTCTGACTGTTTGCGTTCCTGTTTTTATCAGGACTTTACCAACTTTTGATCATGAACTCCTCGCATGTCAGAGATGGAGCTTGGGAAGTCGCCTCAATGGGTATGAAAAAGTACAACATAAGGTTTACATGCTCTCAATGTGTTTCTCATTTCAGCAGCTTGGACTCTGCATGCCATTCTCTAACTCTGTGAAGTGCAGTAACATCAAAACATGCCTGTGCCATCAAAACATCCCTTTGAAAGCCCTAGGATAAAAAGTGCCACGAAGTTTGGAAATTGTAAAATACAGCCAAAAACGTTCATAAGTTTGCTGTGCATGGCAAAGGTGTAAGTCAGCATGATGTAAGGTGATTAAAAAGGTCTGGCTAACGTTACAGGTTGATGTTTTTTCCAGATGTCAGTGAGTGTCAAACAACCACATGGAATATTTTGTATAAAATAAATAAAGACAATGAACTTGAACTTTGCTCCCGGACGAAATGCAAACCTCACTTTAAAAATAATTTCTTTCCGTTTATGTAACGTTATAGTACCCCGGGCGAAGTTACATGAGGGTGTTGGCTAAATGTTATGGACAGACAATGTTTCAAAACACAAGCTGACTAAAGTTACAAGACCATTTTGATGCAGTGTATTTTGTTTCATAGACAACTTTCGCAAATTTCTGAAGCAGCGTTAAGTCGTAAAGCCTGCGCTTTGACGAGGTAATGTTACGTCTTATTCTGTTTTCAAACAGAACGTACGCAAAACTCAACTGTGAAAATTGTAAATTTAAAAGTTCATGGCTAAATAGAAAACTTTTCTGCACTGTAATACATGAGCTTAGAGTTTTTCCAAGCAGTATGGCCCTATGATAGAGTCGGCGTAATTGTATCTAACAAAAAAACATTTACAGTATTAAAATGTCAACTTTTTAAAAACAGTTCCAGATGCCACTTCTTGCTACCGCCTACAATGGTGTACTGTATTTTGGTAGTCCGAAGTTTTTGACTGAACAGACGAACTAGAATTAAATTTAAAATGTTGTTAACGCAAGCAGTCATTTGAGCATCAGGTGTAAGCCGAAATGAATGGTTACACCTAACACTCCTTAAAATAACTTGCTTCAAATCCCTTGGGTTGACACTGTTTGACGAGAAGCAAACAATTGCTAAATATCGAGGTTTACGAACGGAGTTCGTGGCTTGTTGCTGTCCATACAAGTGAGCACGGCACTAACGTTATAAGGCTGGAGGTAGAGCTTGTAAATTATTGTCAGCTTATTATCAACAAATGTCAACTTACTTTCTGTGCAACGCATCCCATCACGAAGAGTAGATATGTTGTCATAAAAACATGCGCCCCAAGCGACGTAACACAACTCATTTTCCTCTAATTGTTCCTTTTTAATGCGACGCACAGTGAACCATATCCCGCTCCTCCGCTTCCCTCTCATTCACCTGAAGTATCGGGAGCGCGCTTCCACCGTTCATGGGCGACCTCGAACACCAGTCCCCTAACTTAGCAGAAAACTCTCTTACTTTATAGAAACTTCACCTTTATTTATTTATATTCAGTTTATTTAAAAATTATTATTTAAAAACGTAATAATATTATTGTAGATTGTATAGTCTAATTTATGATGACAATAAACTTAAATCATTAAGTCTTGGGATTATATTTATATAACCTAATATTGATTCCTTCTTACAATCTAGCAGATAGAGAAATATTACATACATGTTATGTGTTATGTTATTTGTGTCTGTGTGCTTCCTACGGAAACAAACCTTATTTTATTGATGACTATTTTTAACTGTAGCCTAAATATACATGTTTGTGGTTGATTCCAAAATTCACGATCAACTTATACTTTGGGAGCTCTTCGATAATCAGAACAAACACTTACATTTCATTTAGTAAATAAACAAAGATTAGAAGATTTAACAGCACAGGATTATGGCCAGGGCCTATCCACACAGCTGGATGAAAAAACTGTCAGTTTGTTAAGATAGCCACCGTGTTGGTTATATCTCTAAAAGAGCAAGAAATGTCAGGGTCAGATCTGTTTTTCCCACACATATGCAAAATGCCTTTGTCAGTGACATTAAAGAAGGTAACTGAGAGTAGTCGATGCTCAGTTTTGTGTGCCACTCCTTCAACCACCCACACTCAGGATCTCAGATCTCATCCAAGCTATTGTCTCATGCACCACTAATATGTGACTTGCCCTTTTGACAGGACTGCGTGGGCAAAACAAGTCGAATGTTAAATACTGAATTAACTGAATGCAGGATAATGTAGGGAATATATCTCAAACAAACAATTTCTAAGGAAGGAAGGCTATAGGAAACACGGACTGCAGGTGAATAAGAAGGTGAAGTATTTTTTATAGTAGTCTGATGGCTCACATTTTTGGTTTCAGAAAAGGTAATCGTGGAGATACAATATCACACCATTTACTCTAAATGTTTTCCATACAGTCTCATTCGTGTTACTACCACTAGATGGCACCAATATAAGACAGTTTGAAATCCCACACGGTGGTTTTAAATCAGTTATCTAAAATGTTAACCCTGGCTGTGCCTCTGTGAGCCTCCCGTTTTACTATGTCATTTGACTTAAGACTTGAATATAATATGACACATGTGCTGTATGTAATAGCCTACACATTTATCACTGTTTCTTATCCCCCCATTAGGACCCATGCAGTGTTTGGGTGTGCAAGAGTCCCGTTAGTAGTGCACGTTGCTGGGGTTTATGATCTGTACATTACAGCCTGTCCCCTATCTGATTTGGTGAATATGATCGTTCTCGTGGATAAATATCACATCTATTATAGTAAGTGGAGATATTCTAAGCCTTCATTTTCATGGATAATTAACGATTAAAAAAACCTTACTGAAAAAATATAAAATCTAGTAAAATTGCAAGAAAGATGTGATAGGCCTATGCTGCGATTAAATGAGGCTTTCTTGTTTTCTCTTCTCGAGTCTTTTGCTTAACTAGTACTAGTAGGCCTATTCGTTTTCTTTGTAGGCCTACCTATTGGTATACACGCTAATATTTTCTTCTTCCCCTACCAGATTTGTTGACCTCAATGACCTGTTAATGTATAGGCCTACTATGTTAATGTAGGCCTACTACATGTATCAAATATATCATTTTAACTCAAATTCTCTATGTGAAATCCAGTATAATCTGATTACATTGAGCAGTGATTTGAGTATTATGTGCGCATAATGTGCAACGTATTGCGGCAGGCTTTAATAAACGTGCACTGGCAGCTTGAAATGGCACTTGGTGACAGGATGCGATTTGTTTAAAAAACAGAGGGGGGATTTTTGTTTTTTTTTACCTCGTGAAAATAACGTCACCACCCCCGAACTGTGGATTGATTACAAATTTTAAAAAAAACAATTCTCCCCCTGTTTTATTATTCAAGTAATACGGAGCGTCACATCGCGATGCGGAGCTGCAGTGAAAACGAAAACGCAGAAAAAACAGATGCATGCTGTGTTTACCTCTCAGGTGAAGTGAGTGGGTAAGGGGAGAGAGACTGATTTAAAAGCCGTCACTTTCATTAAGTGAAACCCCGTAGCTGGGTGTTCGGGCATGCTCAAAGCTGTAACACGGACACTGGGCTTCTCGTCATCATAGAAACAGATCGTCAGATTGTGAAGTTTATTGCAGCTTCAGTAATGTCGGCTGTCTTCCCTTCGGCTCACAGCTACACAGGCTATTATTCGCGACTTGTAACCAATCACACACTGCCGGGACTTTTAGCGAGACTCCAGCCTGGTGATGACCCATAGACATAGAGAGGCGGCTGGATCAGAGCCAAAGTAGCGCATTTTCTAATTAATTTAACCCTAACAAAACTACGGATCGATGCGTTTTGTGACAAGTTGCATCACTATTTAAGCAGATCACTCAGAGGGGCGGATACATTTTGTCCCCACCGGGGATAAAAAATTATTCAGCAGAGGTAGGGATATACAAACCAGAAGGGGGCAAATCCCCCCCGCAAATCGCACCCTGCTTGGTGGTACCCTGCAGGTTACCTGCAGACAGCGCAGCTCTTTGGCCACAAGAGTGAGGTCCTGTACCACATCTGACAGGTTTACTAGTAGTATTGTCCGTTCCATATTAAAGTTCGTGCAATAAATGTATCATTGCCGTATGCATTTGCAATATAATTATCTCAGTTAACATAAAGGGTTTTATATTTAAAATCCAAACGTTGTGAGAATACCAAACAGACACTCCGTTCTCTGATCAGCTGTATTTGTTTTTTCCCACTGTCTTTGGTTCTTGCGTTTGTTGTGTTTCTCGTCGGACAGCTAAGGGACGGAAACCAAACAGCCACGTAGTAAAACACGAAGCTCGCTTAAAAAAGGTGAGCGTTTATTGTCTTTTGTAACATTAACCGAAATTGTCAGTTTATAATGTACACACGGGGGCTGTAACGTACTTGCGCGACAGAAGGTAAATCGTTGATTTATTTTAAATATTGGAGAAATCACTCCTCTGCATGGGCGCTGGCGATTCCAGCTAGTGAGTTAGCTAATTTAGCTTGACAGGTCCCGTCGTAAACACAGCTAAGCTAACTAGCTAGCTGTCGCGCTAGCATCGCAACAACTACCTTTAGCTCTGTCCTTCTTGTCACTAACTTTATTAAACCCAGTCATTACATGAGAGCAATAAAATCGCCTTTACATTTACGTTTATCAGTGAGTGTCCCGTTCTTATGTCTTCTGAAGTGGTAACTTCCCAACAAGGCGGTGTGAAACCGTGCTGGACAGAGGTTAGCAAAGTAACACAGCTGCTGTCAGATGGCTAAGTTAAGTTAGCAACACCGCGGTGCAGTCAAAGGTTATCATTAATAGCTTAAAGTGACAGACAGGATATGATAATTACCAACCTTTAAACATGCATGGGTTTTTAATAATAACGCTGTCATCACACTTGCCGGTGTCATATACCTTGTACTCTTAATGAAGACAGAACCGACTATTCTCTAAATTCATAAATGCAAACCTTGTTTGTCTACAAATATACACACTTTGTAAGTGTAAGCATGGGTAATATATTTATAAAGTTTTTGTGCACATTCGGCAAACACATGAGAAGCCTCCTCTTACGATAAAATCAATATCGCCTCTCCACAATCTTAACAGAGTTGAAAGGGTTGAATTTAAATGCAGGTGTGCCCTTTGATAAGACGTAGGTCTGACTTGTCAACAGATTGTACAGAAGATTTGAATCAATCTTTAATCTAAATGAACCTTAGCCTATAAGATGGAAACCTGAAACGGTCAGTGTTGGCCTGTCATGATTGTTAACTGAGTTGTCGTATCTGTTTTACTGTGTAAAAGTAAAGGGATTCAATATAAGTTGCAAGTTAATCTGTTTAACGCGACGCAGTCTACTTAGCAACAAAGCCAGCTTGTAGCGCTTGACTCTAGCTCGTGTTTAAATTACAGCAGGCTGTATTGTTACATAACATAATCACTGTCTAACACAGACCACTCCTAAGGAGCTGCAACTTCTTCTGCCATGTATATCGATCTTGATAACACATTATCCAAACAGGAGCTTGTAATTATGAGCTAGATGTTAAACATAATGTTTTCTGTTTTTAGTGCTGACTGTGGTCAGAAGTGTTTGTGGACACCAGCGTGCTCCCAGCTGGCCTGCTTCCTAAGAAGATGTTTTAGTGAGAAGGTCAGCAGTATTGTGACTGTTCAGTTTCTTAATGGAAATGGATACTAACCAGTCAGAAGCAGCTCAGATGGAGGCGAATGTTTATCAAGAAGACCATGTTATTAAATCCAAAGAGGCTGGAGCCCATGCTGTGGGAGGTGAAACACAACTGAAACAACAACAACAAGGGCTGGAGAACAGACAAAACACAAAAGGGGGTATTCCTAATGGTGAGTACCCATGCTGTCTCGGCGGGTTATGATTAGGTTTCCTTGTATATAAGAGTATGTGCTGAAATGATGTCTTAATGTGACACCACCCTTCTCACTACCACTGAGTGGCAAAAGCTATGAATTGGTGAGAGATGTGATGCTAGGAGAAAAAACAAACTAGTGAATATCTTTAAAAAGCAAAGACCGTGTGACTATGCAATGACTCCTATGCCAAAATAACAGAATACTCAATTTGGATTTATTTCAACCGTGATTTTGTTTTCCCAATAGCAGCAGGTGAGCCGTGCATTGTGGAGGTTTGTTTATAATTGATGAAGCTAATCGAAATGATTGAGACCAACATTGTATCGGTGTCGTGCCAGGTTAGTTACCAGGAAGTGTGCACGTGTGTTGAGTGAAGGTGGACCTTCGATTTTACCGAAGTGAATGAAAAATATAAAATAAGAATTGTTAAATTTATCATTTTAGTGTTGTTGCTTTATCAGTGATGTTTTGCAAAGCAGGCTAACACATTGCTCATCTATCAAAGTAAATTGCTTGGTGTTATCAAACATATTCATTATTATTCATTGCACCCGATTAAAAATCTCACTGAAAAACCAAGGCGACTGTATCATTTTCCTCGTAAATTTTTTTTCATGATTATCTGACATTATACTTTACCACAAAGTCGATCACTTGGTCATCCTGTGTGATCCAGAAAGCTTGTAACCTTTTGTAAGGAAGTTGCTCATGTGGTCGATACTGTAAAATCAAGATCACTGTATGAAATGTACCTTGAACTGAATGCAGCATTGTAGACAATATTATGTATACATACCTTACATTTAAATAGTGCTTGTCATAACACAAAGTGAATAAGGTAGGTAATATTCTATTTCGTGTATGCTTTGGATAATGCAACTTACAATATTAGGCATGATCTGAAGTATACACAAAACAAAGTACTTGATAATAGGCCATCGTCTGTGCAATATGGAGGGGGTTACATGTTTTGGCAGACGGCATGTTCAGCCTGGTAAGACAAGTAGGCTACCTTAATTGCTTTGTAAATTATTTGTTGTTGATTAGCATGAAATTTGTTTTGCTGTAAGAGGAAAATGACTTAGTCACTTTGGTTTTTCAATAACATTATATTATTATATTTATTATATTATATTATATTGAATAATCAAGCTGGATAACATAGTTTGATAGTACATAGCCTGAAAAAGAATAAAAACATTTATTTTGATACATGAGCTGTGTGTTAACCTGCTTTGCAAAACCTAGTTGATAAAGTAATAATGCTAAAAGAATAAATTAAACATTCCACAGGTTATATTTTTCATTTACTGTGGTAAAATCAAAGGTCCACCTACACCAAATGCATGCGTGCTCCTGCAGCCAGAGGCACACTTCCTATCAGAGAGTAACTACCTGGGCACAGGACCGGATATGCGACACTGATCGGCCTGAGTCAAGCTGAAAACCACACTGCATGTCCTTGGGCAAGATACTGAACCCTGAGTTGCCCCTGTTCCACCAGTGTATGAATGTGTGTGAATGGTGAATGCGTAGTATAAAAGCGCTTTGAGTAGTCGGAAAAGACTAGAAAGGCGCTATACAAATACGGAGCATTTACATTTACATTCTTGCTAATAGGACTGTCCTTATCCTGGACTAGCTTGTTTCCAACTCTGTTCTCTCATCTGCAAAGTTTTCTCCCTTTAGGCATATTACTGGTATTTATTTTATCTAACACTTGTATCCTGTCATGGATGACCTGTTTCGGTGGCTACTACAAAGCCTGAGGCCTTCTACTGCTCCATGTTACACGGCTCTTTGAACAAATGAGTTATATAGCTGAACTAAATTCTAATTCGTTATCATCAGGGGGCCACTATGCTTATAGTCTACAGTAGTTACAGGGCAATAGGACAATATGAAAGTACTTGAGCCTTAAATATTTCTGAAAAGTTGGGGGACATGCAAGAAACGGAATTACAAAAAAAGGTCACACTAAGTGCAGCACAGACAGAGATTTCCTGTCATAGTAGTTATTTTCTCAGACTTGACAAAGGTTCCCCCAGAACCATGAAAAACAGGTTTCCATAGGCTGAATAGAACTCCCCATGACTCCTATGTTGTTTTTGATGTGTTACATTGATGGTTTTCCCCTTTAAGTAGAATGTGGGCTTAATTTTCAACTGTAGGTAGTTAATTTCAATAGTAGTATGAATGTATTTTTAGCAAATATTGTACAATGTTTAAGTTTGTATAAGTCTCAGAAAACTTGTTTTTCTCTAACGTTAAATAGTCATGGCTAAATAAGCAACAACCCAAGTTTAAGTTTGGGAGAAACATCCTTAGGTATTAATTATTAAGACTCAACCGCGCCAGGACTGTGTCGGTGTGGTTTGATCTGATTTTTTTTGACAGTGGCTTGGCAACATAAGCAAACAACCACACAACAGTCATCAGATTTAGATTCAATTGTTGCTAAATTCTGATTTGTGTGCAAACAAATGTGACACCCACCCCTCTCCCCTTCAAATCGGCAGCTTGACAAAGTTGCCCGGCCGGCTTGCCAAGTGGAATAACTTTCACTTTGCAGTCTAGTTCACAAGAACTTATCATGACTAATTGTCACATTCCTCTGGGCTTCTCTTCCCCCTTTCCTTTCAGGTCCTGTCAGTTCAGACGTGATGCCAAATGGAGACGGACTGGCAGAGGGCTTCGGTGCTGCGGGGAACATCCATATAAATGGGTCCCTGCCTCTGACAGCACCTCCCCAGAGCACCAGCTCCCCTGTCAACTCCCAGATCCAAGAGCCCTCCCCAGGTGTGGCTGCTTATCCACCCATGATCCTAGAGAAGTCTGAGGGGGCTAGTGCTGAGGTCACGGTTCACACGGGTGATTCATTACAGTCGCTCAGACTCAGTATGCCTATGCAGGAGACTCAATTGTGTAAGCATAAATTTATGTGGAGTGAATGCCCCCTCTATATCCCCCTGTATTTCAACCTAATTTTGCTGTGGGATGTTTTGCATTTTTGGCTTTTTAACTCCCTTGTCTGTGTATTATCTAAACAGAAGCATCCTGAGAAAATTTCTTGTAGTTGTTTGAGTCTACCCCCTTTCTGCAACTTGCATAGGCATTTGATTGCTTGATTAGAATTTGGTGTGGGTGCTTTTTTTTGGAGCACTGTTTGGACTAATGGCTGCGTTTTGGAACTAATCTCTCTAGTATTTTATGTTTTTGGTAGTCGGGCACAGTTGCCTTGTTCACAATTATGAAATGTAATATTTTTAGGCTTGGCACAAACTGTGGTGATTTTGTTTGGCTTCACATTATAACTCCCACGCAAGGATCTCTTTTGATGGCACATGAACATGACTGATCCAATGTACATCTGTTTGATGCATTTAGAGAAGTCTTCATTTCACTCATTGCAATACCACGATTACTAGCTGCATAGCTCTCGGTGAAGTTTCTCAGTCAACCAGGCCATAGTTACAGCTAGAGTACAGGAAGGGTAAAATCAAGGGCAACTCGACTTGGTTGAAGAGACGAGAAGATGTTTTGGCTCTCATCCAAGAGGCTTCTTCAGTTCTGACTGACTGGCTGGGAATCCCAGGTATTTAACCTCTGTGGGATGGTTGTCAGGATGATCGATACCGCTTGGTTCATTAGTGCTCCTGGCTGTTGTGGTGACAGTCGTTATGGTCGTTCGAGACACCTGAGGCCAAGTCTGAATGACCGTCGTTAGCAGAAGCCAAGAGCACTAATGAACCAAGTGGTATCGATCATCCTGACAACCATCCCACAGAGGGAATCCCTGCCAGCCAGTCAGAACTAAAGAAGCCTCTTGGATGAGGCAAAATGTCTTCTGGTATTTTAGAATCAAGTCCAGTTGCCCTTGATTTTAACCTTCTTTGGGTAACTGCATAGCTGTTGCAGTCATGACAAAGTAATAATGTTTTGTATGTAAAGTAGCCAAGCAAATGGAGATATTTGATATAATATAGGCCACCCTTTAAATATATGGGTGTAATATGTACTCCAACACCCATACTGCTATAATCTCTAAAGATTTGTGTGAATGTTGCAGGGCAGTTTTCGGCTTGTACCAAAACCATGTTTCCTGCCAAGGGATTGACAAAACAAACTCCAATTTGAATAATTAGTTGTTGCTGTTTGAGAACATAATTCCAGGCAGCTTTACTCATGTCCATGTACAACCAACATAATACATGCATACACACTGAATCTATGATGCAACATTCAGCTCATTGCTGGGATTAACTTTTACAGTCATATAAAACCAGTTCTTGTGTAAATAAAGTGCTGTTGTGCAGTTCACATTCCTGTTTTTGGCCTAACATACTTTCCCTTTAGCCAACCAGCAGCCCTCATTTGAGATGGAGAATGAGGAGAAGATTCGCCTGGAGGCTCGGCGGCGTCTTGAGGAGCAACTCAAACAGTACAGAGTGCAGAGGCATAAGGAGAGGGTGAGTGAATGGAGAAGTAGTCAGTTTATGGACAGCAAAAATGTTTCCTCGACCAGCTTCGGCATTATGTGGACATGCGATTTCTCTATTTGTTCTACTATCTATTTTGATGCTTTGTGATTCATGCTTGTGGAAAGTAACTGAACTGATGTTGGCTGCTTAACATGCTATTTTCTTGGAAAATGTAAACCTGAAAATTTACAGTTTAACAGCTTTTCAATTTAGAGAAATGTAGGTGCAGGATTGAAGTGCCCTAAATTGTCTACTTGCGTCACATTATGTTTCAAGCTGGGCAGCCTTGTGTCAGATTTTGTCAGGATGGTAGTACGATGGTTAATTTCTTTCAATCTGTTTCTAGTCTCACCGCAGCACCCCCAAGAACAGGCCATTCAGCACCCTAGATCCAGAGCTCATGCTGCATCCTGAGGCTCTTCCCAGGGCCAACACTCAGGCCATGACCAAGGAGTATTCCTTCCTGAGGACCAGTGTGCCCCGTGGTCCCAAACTGGGTAGCTTGGGAATTCCCCCTTCCAAGGAGAGAAAGTCTAGATCACCCCGTCCGAGCAAGATCCATTCCTTGGCTGACTATAAGACACCTGAGAATGGAGGTGGAGGTGGAGGTGGAGGTGGAGGAGGAGGTGGTGGAGGAGGAGTAAGAGCTGCAGACAACACCATGAGCTCCCTCCAGTCCACGTTTAGCTCAGTGTCCACTTTGTCTGAGGTCAGTGTGATGTCGGAGGGCAGCACCTGTGAGACAGAGGCCCAGCCTGGTGCTTCACTCCAAGTCGTGGACAATGTCTCAGAAATTGACGGCAGTGAATCAGGAACGAGGCCAGGGAACGATGGAAACGAAAGTGACAGCTCATCTTACAGCAGTGTGTCTACCAGAGGGACATACGGTATGCTCTCCGTAGCAGTAGAGAGGCAGCAGGGGCCCTACACAGTGGAGGGAAGGGAGATTGCACCTGAGGCGATGGGTCATTTCCCCTCCCTGCAGGAGGTGCTGCAGGCAGCAAGTGAAGAGCAGCACCTGCTGGAGCTGGAGCAGGAGAGAGAAGGGACTGCGGAGCCTCGAAGCCGCCGGGACAGTTTCTCCAGCAGGTATTTGTCAGCATCAGATAGGGAAAGAATAAAATAACAACTACAATTGACAAATCCAGGCATTAATGTTTTGTTTACTGCCAAACTAAGCCAATATTAAACTGAGAATGTGAGAACTGCAATTCCTCACATCAAGGGAGCTGGAACTTACAAAGGTTTGGCCTCTTTGTTTGTTACTGTAGATAACAATTCATTCATTATGTAAATTGTTAGACTTTTCTGTCCATTATCTAACTGGCACTAATGCTGTTTACATTTGTTTCAGTGTTTCTTTGGAGAGTTCAGTGATGGGCCATGATGAAATGTTGCAGGTGTTGAAAGAGAAAATGAGACTGGAGGGTCAACTGGAATCTTTGTCATCTGAGGCCAATCAGGTAATAAAACATACCTCCTATAGTATGTAAATCGTGCTATATTAGCCAATATTGAGCTTGTACCCCATGTTTTTATTATCCAGATATTCTTCTATGAAAATACTTATCCAGGACTGTGGCACGAAGATTGTCAACATAAAATCTTGTTTTTGGTAAATTCTAATCCAAGGACATGTCATAGAAAAGCACATAGACTAACTAGATAAAATAATAATAATAGAAATTATTCTATATTTGCAAATTTGGTTTGTCATATTAGAGCCAATGTATTGTTTATATCTAGTATCTTTTTTTCATTCACTGTGGTATCTTACTTTAGGATGCTAACAGGACTAGGTGTGCATAAATATGTACAGTAATAAGATGTGTTGCATATTTAACTTTGCCTGTAAATGTAAGCACTGATAGGGCTAATAAATGCCAGGTCATGCATCACAGCATCCAAAAGGATTACATCTAGCTTAATGACCACTACATTGGAAACACAGAGAATAATTGGGCACAAGTGTTGACCGCACTGTCCTTTCCTCCAGGCTCTCAAGGAGAAGACAGAGCTTCAGGCCCAGCTTGCTACAGTGAATGCTCAGCTGCTGGCCAAGAAGGAGGAGGCTCAGTTTAGCCAGGAGAAGCAAAGCGCTCTCACTACGGAGGTTGGCACACTGCGGCAGAACTGCAGCCAGCTAGAGAAGGCCATGGTGGAGCTCCAGGGCAGTCTGGAGAGCAAGAATGCTGGCCTGGCTTCTCTGAGCAATGACCTGAAGATGGCTGAAGACCAATACAACAGGCTCATGGGGAAGGTGGAGGAGATGCAAAACACTGTAGCCCTGAGAGATAATACAGGTGAGTGATGGAGACCCAGAGAGCTCAGTGTAATAATAAACAGTCAACATCTCTAATTGTGCTTTGACTTAATGAACCACCCAATGGGGTGTTGGAGACCACCCTGACTACCAGTTTGCATATCCACGATTAATATGCACGGTTAATCCATGATTAAAGAAGATGTTTTGCTCTTACACATTTGCAGTTCAAGAGTTGCGTCAGCAGATGGGGGGTCTTCAGAGCCAGCTTCAACAGGTCCAGCTGGAGCGCAGCACCCTGCAGAGCCGAATGAAGACCTCCCAGGCTGAAATTGACTCACTCCAGCAGGTCCGACAGTGGTACCAGCAGCAGTTAGCTCTGGCCCAGGAGGCGAGAGTACGACTGCAAAGCGAAATGGCCAACATGCAGGTACGGTTGATGCTAATGTGGTTCATTTTTCATCCAGGTTTTATATTTGTCAGACAAAAGTTGACATGACACTTTTCTCTGCCAGGCTGGACAGATGACTCAGATTGGCGTTGTGGAACATCTGAAGCTTGAGAATGTGACTCTGTCCCATCAACTCACAGAGACCCAACACCGCTCCATCAAAGAAAAAGAACGTATTGCTGTTCAGCTGCAGAGCATTGAGGTATACTCTCCAACATCCCTTTCCCTTAAGTCTATATAGCCACCTAGTTAAGCACCCATAAGGTAGCAGGTGTCTCTAAATAACCATGACTAACATTTTATATTATTAGATATAATTTTTTCAACTGTAGGGTAATATTTAAAAAAAAAAAACAATCTAGCATATTGTGTAAAACCTTTTACTTTCTGTGACTTAGACCGACATGCTGACCCAGGAAGCTGCTTACAAGCAGATCCAGGATGCAAAGACCATGGTGGAAGATGATCTGCAGCACAAACTGGAGGAGTTTGAGGATGAGCGAGAACGCTTATTGAAACTGGCCAATACAGCCAGCACCTTGGAAATGGAACTAGAGCAGGTAGTCATACCAAATTTAACAGTAGTTTGTTTCCCACCTTGCATGGACAGTAGCATTCTTATGTATTCTGCTCTAAACTGCCTTTCACACTCTGTCCCTCTTAGATGAAGTTGACCCTTTCCCAGAAGGATGTGCAGCTGCAGTCACTTCAGAAGGAGCATCTGGAGCTGATGCGCCAGCTGACCACCACTCAGGAGAACCTACAGACCAAAGAGCAGTCCATTAACCAGCTAGAGGCCCGCTACCTGGAACTAGAAGCCCAACTGGCCGAGCTGCAGACAGAGAGCAGTGCCAAGGACGACAACATCCAGTACCTCCAGAATGAGAAGATTGTCCTGGAGGTAGCGCTGCAGGCAGCCCGGGCCGACAAGAGCCAACTTGACGAGGGCGCTGAACGGCTTGGAGAGGATGTTCTGGTAGCTTCAGATGTCTTAGATCAGCTCAGACAGGAAGTCCAGGTCAAAGCCAACCAGGTATGAGACCGTTAGGAGGTGAAAACATTCCCTTTTGGGCGTCATATTCCCCTCTATGTCTGTAGTGATGCCTTGACTTGGGTTTGTTATGGTTAAAAACTATAAAGCTGCTAATGATTTCGTTAGACATGACCTCACACTGTTTCTGTAGCCATTTGATTAAGGTGTGTGTGTTTTCTGTTCAGCAGAATTCAAGTGGCATTTTGCTTTTTTGCTTTTCTTCTGGGGTCACCACTCCACCACCATATAGTGAATAATGATGGTCATTTGCTTCGTTACAGATTCAAACTCTACAACAGGAAAATGGTTCCCTGAAGAAACAAGCTCAGAAACTGAAGGAGCAGTTCCAACAACAAAAGGTAAGGCATTTCCCTTGCTCTTACATGAGATCATGTACAGCGCTCTCTTACTGGGGAAAGTTAGTAGAAGCCTGGGAGAAGTGTAGACAGTTTAGACTTAATGTACATTTATAAAACACTTGTCAGGAGTCTCCCAGCTGGCTCATGCTGAGGCTGTCGTGGGAGGATGTATTGTAGGGCCAGATGGCTGTCGTCTCAGAAGAGTGCTGGTTGACACGCCTCGGTGGATTAAGCAGTGGTGGATGCTGCTCATTTTGCATTGACAGGCTGTCATGAAGAGGGTGGAGTTTCTTGACAGATTGACAGAAATGTGAATTGTATTCTCTAAATTTAAAAAAAAGACATGAGTTTTTCTGACTCATCTTGCTCCATCAAATTGTATCGGGGCTGCTTTCAGCAATGTACGAAAAGCAATCTTGTATACCTCTGTTGGTAAAGAAGAAATTACATTAACTGGTAAATGGGAAGTTACAGGATACTGGGAAACGACTAAGATGATATTAAATGTCTGTTTTGAAGATACCATGTTCATTTTTAGAAGATATATTTTGGAAGATATAATCTGCTCAATTTGTCCTATACATTTATCTTTTTTATCATTTATGTTCCTAATACGGCTGCACACGGCACACGTGTACAGCTGTACCTACATTAAAATGTGTAAAGCTATTTGAAAGCTTAAAAGCTCTGCATTATCAAAATCAACCTGCATCACAGCTTTCCCCTTTGATAGTTTCCTGTAGTATTTTTTAAAATGTGATGTTTTACTGTTTTTTTTTTCCTATTAGGTTACTGAGGCTGAGAAATTAAACCTCATGAATATAGACCTTTTTTTTGGTTTCACACAACCATATGAAATGTATGTCACTCAAGCCTAGAGATGGTGTAGTGTGGGATTCAGCTCCTGTTACAACCCTCTCTCCTTCACTGTATCTCCAGAATGTCATGAAAAGTATTTTGCCACTGTCTCAGTCAAGACAAATATGAGCAAGTCTCTTCATTAGTTATCTACAATGACTTTACAGGTGATGGTGGAAGCCTACCGTCGGGACGCCAGCTCCAAAGACCAGTTGATCAGTGAGCTCAAGTCCACCAAAAAGCGTCTGCTGGGCGAGGTGAAAGACCTGAAGCAGGAGCTGCTGGGCATTCAGGGGGAGAAGCAGAAGGCAGAGCTGGAGCAGGCCCGGCTGCAGAAGGAGGTGGTGAGAGTCCAGGAGCAGATGAGCAACATGGAGGCCCATCTGCAGGCCATTCAGACAGAACGGGATCAGCTAGAAACCCAGGTCCAGGTAATTATAAATATTTTAATTGATTCAGTAAGTAAGTAAATATTGATGTTTTGAACGTAATATAAGTAGGTGTAAGTAAAGTGTTCGCTGGCAGCAATTTTAGTGTGAATGCTGTTGTTATGTATTAAGTTTTTGTCCTGCTTCAGTCTCTACAGTTTGACCAGAGCCAGCTAGTAGCAGTGACCGAAGAGAACGAAGGGCTGAGAAAACAGGTGGAGCAAATGGAGGGAGAAGCCAAAAAGTGAGTCATGTGCTGCATAGAGATTTGGGAAGCTTGATTCCCACAGCAATGACTTGGACCATGATGCATATATCTAGTTATTTATAAATACAAGTAGAGGGCATTGCTTATACAATTGCTGATCTCCATATAGACATATGAGTCAGTCTGTGTGGTTTGAAAAGTCCACAAATGTGTGTAATCTATATTAAATGTAATTTTAAAGATGTACAGTCTGCACATCTGCATTTTGTGTTCATATATATATGCATGGCCTGCTGTCAGAACAGCCTGATTTCTCCATGGACATTTTTAAGTTAATTTCTTATATGCATCAAATAGGGCCATCTCGGAGCAGAAGGTGCGTGTGAAGCGTCTGGGGACAGATTTGACCAGTGCTCAGAAGGAGATGAAGGCCAAACACAAGGCCTACGAGAATGCTGTGGGCATCCTGAGCAGGAGGCTCCAAGAGACCCTGACTGACAAGGAGACTGCCGAGGCAGAGCTGGTCAAACTCAAGGCCCAGGTGTCAGACGGGGGAAACAGCCAGGTCTTACAGGTACTCTATAAACCTCCCAGATCTTGACAGCTCCATATAGTTTGGCACAGAGTTTCAGGTAATAGGCATAAGGAAAAGTGTTGTTAAAAAAGTGTCAGCAGAGCATTATACAATGTCCAGGCTCTCATCCAGTTCTTAGGTATTGAAAATAGGCGTGTGTGTGTGTGTGTGTGTGTGATATTGACAAAAAAAAAGAAAAGCTGGGATTTTGTCAGTACTGATAATTAGATGATATTCTGCATAATTCAAAAATGTGTTTGTAAAAGTCTAAAATTGTACTGTTGTTAATTGTTGCTTACTAAGGGCATTAATGAAAACGGGTCTTATTTATTAACTGAAGCAAAAACACTGAAATCACCAGTGCAAGTATTACTGACATCAAACAGTGGAAGTATGAGTAAACCGTTTCATGTATCGCACATGTGTACTGCACGCATGACGCAGTAAATGCGTGGACAAGGTGTTTTTGATTGCTCTTTGCAAAGTGAGTGATGTAGCTTACTCGATAATGTCTGCTCACACATCGTTAAAACAACAATCAAGACATTATCATAGACGATACATATCGCACACCCCTAGTGAGGGAATGTGTGTGTGACTGTCTTCATGACTAATTCTACGCACTATACAAATATTAGGGGGCCTAAGGTGAAGGTCTGAACAAGGAATACCGCTTTTGTTAAACAGCCGTATGTTTTTTGTCTAAAGAAACACTGTTTTTAAGAACATTGATTAACAGGATGGCCTTCAGTTTGCCCTCGACTCATATTTCTTTATCACAATGATATTTTGTCATTTCATTGTGAATAATCCTGGATTATAACTGAAGTAGAGCTGAGTATCTGAAATGTATTGAATGGTTTTATTTGTCATCCAGGAGAAGATTAAGGCTCTGCAGGCTGAGCTGAAGGCTGTCAGCAACAGCAAGACTATGCTAGAGAAGGAGCTGCAGGAAGTGATCACCCTCACGTCCACGGAGCTGGAGGAGTACCAGGAGAAGGTCATGGAGCTCGAGGACGAGGTGAACAATGATCAGTTTGTGTCTGTCTGTGTTAATATGTTCTGCAAAGAACTTCTCTTTATGTCTAATGGGAAATTATTGTTTCCTGTTTTTTTTTTTTTGTTTTTTTTTATTTAAAGATACTAATCACAACCCTGTATAAGCAGTATGTTGTAAAATCACTCGGCTCATGTATATTATTTTGTATTAATGACATGAATTGATTTTACAGCTCCAAGAGTCACGATGCTTCAAGAAGCGGATTCGAAAGTTAGAAGATGCCAACAAGAAGCTAGCACTAGAGCTGGAACATGAAAAAGGGAAATTGGCTGGATTGGCACAGTCCCACAATACACTGCGGGAGCATTCCAACATATTGGAGTCTGCCTTAGCAAAGAGAGAGGCAGATCTAGTCCAGCTCAATTTACAGGTGGAACACTTGTTTGCATGTTATAATGCTGATATATGTTTGATTGTTAAGTTGCCTGTGTGACAAAATAGAAACATGTGGTTGTCCTATTACCTCTTTTTTTTAGGTTCAAGCTGTTCTGAAGCGTAAAGAGGAGGAGGACCAGCAAATGAAGCAGGTGGTACAAACTCTGCAGCTTGCCCTGGATAAAGAGAAAACCAAAGTCAACGACCTGAAAGAACAGGTAGGAGCTCTAAGCTGTACATCAGGATGCACTATATTCTCCAATCTTTAATATGCTGTAAAGGTGCGCTTCATTTTAATTTTGCCTTTCAAATGATTCCAAAGAATGTAACTTAAATATATTTGAACATTTATTTCTCTCTCTTGAACAGCTAAAAGTAAGAAAGCTAAATTGCTATTCACATCTATAGTAAATCCAGTAGATTTTGTGTTTTTGTCACCAGTCTTTGATCTGGAGCACTTGGGGTCTTTCAGATTGTAATGATGTGATGTGTCCTTCAGGTGGCAGCAGCAAAGGCTGAAGCAGCCCACAATAGACGGCACTACAGGGCAGCCATGCTGGAGCTGTCGGAGATCAAGAAGGACCTGCAGTCCAAAGAAGATCTGGTCAAAGCTCTGCAGAGTGAATCCCACAAACTACAGTATGTGCATTTGCCTGATTAAGAGTACAGTGACTTTTGACAAATTACTTTTTTAAATCTAATATTGTGTTGCAATAGAGAGTCACTGTTGCTGAGGAGTGTCTTATACTTACCACTAATGTATCATTAAATATGTCATACTGCAGGGCTCAGGATGAGCAGCATGCTCAGGAGGTTTCCAGGTTCCAAGAGGAACTGGCTGAGGCCCATTCACAGCTCCAGATCCTCCAGAAACAACTGGACGAGGAACTGGCCAAGCAGCCCCTCACTAACCAAGAGGTAAGGCTTCTGAATGAGATGATGATGACCTGCCTTTTGGCTGTGTGCTGTTTTATCATTGTTCTGGGTAAAATACTTTTAGGGTTCCAGTTCTCTTAAATCTGTGTCAGGCTTAGTTTGACCCATCATTTGTTGTTATTGGAGAACAACTCTCATTGACAGAGATTTTTAACACCGATGCCTGTTTAGGTTGAGGACCTGAAGTGGGAGGTGGAGCAGAGGCAGAGGGAGATTGAGGCACAGAAGCAGCAGCTGGAGATGATGGAACAGTGTCACCACAGGGAGCTGGACAATCTACAGAGAGCTCTGCAGGCAAGTATTCACTTGATTGTAAAATATGGACCCAGTAGCAAAAAGTTAATCCTTTTTTTCTTTACCGGTACCAGCTCAACTCGCCTCGACTTGACTCTACTTGACTCTGTTTTGGCCCATCATCCTCCGTTATTCATTGCAGATAGTACCCAGAGATAGTACCCCTAAATGTAGCTGGTCGTCATAGCAACTCCACACACACACACAACTGCCACGACGATGTTCAAAGCGACACACACACACCAGCTGTCTCTTGATTTAAGTTAAAGAGTTTCAGCATTACTCAGAATGTAAAGACAGATGAGCGGTATGAAAACTTTTCCCCGATGGAAAACCAAAAAAGAGTAAAAAAAGTAGAGGCGAGTTGAGCTGGTACTTGGTGTCTAGAGGGAGACAAAGGATGAAGTGAGCACTGAAGTAACTGATTTTAAAATCTTTACAATACCAGTACCCTTAAAATGATACCGATACCAATAGAGTACTTCATTCAATACCTTTCATAAAATGCCACCTGTTGAAGCCATAGTAGTTGATTTTTTTTATTGTTGTTATGGACAACCAAAGTTATCTATTTTATTTATTTCTTGTTTCAAATAACTGTTACATAAAAGTATTGGGAAATTGTAACACATCCTCCTCATCCTAATTAGTTCATCCTCACGGGTAGTAGCCTATCATACTGGGTAGAGCTGCAATGATAAGTTGATTAGTCGATCAAAAGAAAATTAATCAACAACTATTCTGATAATCGATTAATCGTAATAGAACAAATTACTGGTTTCATCTTCTTAAATTGAGGCATTGCTGCTATTCTTTGTCATTATGATTATCATTATGTATATGAAGAGTCTTTGGGTTTTGGGCTATTGGTTGGACCAAAGAAGCAATTTGAAGACATCACTTTGGGCTCTGGATAATTGGGTTGAGCATTTTTCACAATTTCTTGATATTTTATAGACTAAACGATTAGTCGATTAATCTTGAAAATTGTCTGTAGATTAGTCGATAATGAAAATAATCGTTTTTTTTATTTGAATGAGAGATAGTTTAGTGACCAAATAATTTGTGGGAAATGAATGTAAGGTCATTTTTGATACGTGTGTTGAAAGTAAACAACGGAAAATTATTTAACTTTCGATCAATAAACAGAATTGAAAGATCTCTGCGATTACTTTTTCCTTTATTGGTGAGTCGCAAACCTCGGAAAAAACGACAGTCACAAGTAGGCTATAAAACAAGTAAGGAGTCTGTTTAAACGAGTCACTTAAGTACACTAAAGACTGCAAAAGAGAGGCTGAAAGTCCAGCCGATCAAACTAACTAGGCTACACCTGAAGCAGCTGCAAGCGGAGACTCTGAGTAAAATCAGCCAAGCTTGTGGTAGTAAACTTGCAACAGTGACGAACATGCCTGAGACCACGGCTGTTGGACTCGTCACGTGCAGTCCTTTTTTTATACAGTTTATGGTGCAGGCACATCAGGGTAAAAGACTTATGCTCTTCTCTTTCTTTCGGTGTGTTGCTCGCGTGTTTGGCTGCAAGCCAAACCATACAAACTGTACTTTTTGCCGCGATCTGGTTACAGAAAGTATCGAATGAAGTACTGGTTTGACTGGAGACGTTTCGATTCTACTCGATACTGGGCTGTTTTGGTCGACACCATAAAGATATCGAGTAGCGATACTGATCCCTAAGTGTGATATGTCGTTACTGCCACCCTCCCCTTTTCAAAAGGATTTAACAAAGATTACTCTCCGTCTCAGAACATAAAGGTGGAGCTGGAGTCGGTGCAGGAGGAGCTAAGTGGCACCAGGAAGGACAAGTTTATGCTGCAGGCCAAAGTGGGTGAGCTGAGAAACAGCATGAAGACCGTCCTGCTGCAGAACCAGCAACTCAAACAGGACCTCAAACAGAGCCGTCTAAGGAAGGTAAGGAAGATGAGAATATTTAACATCAGCAAAATTAAAAAATAAACCTTTATAACAGAAGTTGTTGAACAATAGTGTGTCTGTATTTTTATCATTTTACATGGACAGCAGTGAGTACTGGCTGTGTTTTCATGGGTGTACCCAATTTGTATGAGTATGCCTACAAAACTCCACCCTGTCTTCAGAAAAACTTAAAGACCAATGTAAGAAATGCCTCATTAAGGTAAATAACTAAATACATTCCTGTAATCATGATTTTGTTGGAGCAGCAGCGCATGGAGCTGAAGAGTGAGGGGAACCCATCCAACCCAGTGACGCCAGTTAAGATTCCAGACTGCCCAGTGCCTGCCTCCCTATTGGACGAGTTGCTGAAACCATCAACTTCTGTCAACAAGGAGCCCCTCAACAACTTGCACAACTGTCTACGGCAGCTTAAGTGAGTCTCTTGTTCTAACAAAATGACTCGGGTTAACATTATGGTCATAGCTACATGAAGCTTTTTGTTGTGTCATGCTGAGCAGCTATTCAAATATCAGAAAACAAACGGTCATGTTTTTGTTTTTTTTTTCTCAGGGAGGAGATGGACAGCCTCCAAAGGCAGATGGAGGAACACACAGTAACGGTACATGAGTCAATGAGCTCATGGACAAACACAGATGAGGAACTGGTCGAAGTGGAGCTTCAAAACAACCTCTCCAAATCATCGACATCGTTAAACAACATGGTGGTCGAAAATAACAAAGAAGCAGAACAGCAGCAATTGTAACAGAAGAAGTTTTCTCAGGCCAACAGAGGGAGAGTGGAGTTTTATCCACCAAGGCACTTTTAGCCCCTCATTCCCTTTCTCTTTTCTTAAAAATTGCTGCCAACATTTGGCATTCTGCCATCAGCACAGAAGTCCTTTCGCAGAGTAATACCAATATTACATGGTATTAATGTATACCATAGCTTTATTCGTTCCTCTTTATTTGACAGTTGTTTATGTTTTTATGCTGTTGTCACATTTATTTATTTAGAGGTAAGGAAATTCAACTTCTCTAACAGCATCCCAAGTTATGTTATCATAGATACAGATAAAGTCTAGTTAAACTGATCTGTTGGTTTTCCCTACCGCATCAGTAATTTTCCTCACTAAAAGGTTTTTAGTCATCGCCCATCTCTTAATATGAAATCGGTGGCTTTGATGCTGCTTTATGATGGCTGACATTATTTCAAAACGTGTTTTTGAGTGACAGAAACCACGAGTCTGCACAGACTGGCTATAAGCTGTTCTTCCATTTCTTTGTGCCCGTTTACGAGTGAAGTTGTTCATCTACTGACGTGGTGACACATTCACATGGTTTCTCGGCAGTTGATGAAACATCATCACCCTTTTCATGAAGTTAAAAGTCATGCACAGTTGTGGTCAGTTTTTCTTTTTGTATCGCCTCTTGTTAAAATGCAGTGTTTGTTGCAACCATATCACCATGGGTTCTTAAACTCTAAAAACATTAATCTCAGTTATGTATAGAGGTGTTCTGTCTAGCATGGACTACATTAATTTGTATGCAAAAAAAAAGCCTTAAGCAATCTTTAATATGCTGTAAAGGACTAAGTTGGTTTGAATGAGCATATTTCTGCTTAGGGTGTGTGCAAGATGTTGTGTTATATTGTATATGTGTGCAAATCCTTACTGAAAAATGGTTTATTGTAAAATAAGCGGGTCACATCAACTGACATTGCACACTAGATGAACTTAACTGAGAGAGAAAGTTGCTAGATGAAGCATAAAAAAATACTACTTCTTACAGCAGGTGCAATCAGAGGTGTTCATTTTCTGTTACATTTGGTACATACTGTATCTAAAAAAAACAACAACAACAACAACCCCTGAATCAGATGTTTTTGTTTTATGGCTGTTTCATGGGTAAGGGGATAAGTTAATTGTTTCCAGAGGTTAATATATAAATTCAATTCCTTTTTGTATGATTGTAAAGTCATAATAATTGTTTAACAGTGTAACAAAGATGAAATGCAAACCATAAATCAAAGCTGATAGTAAGTAATTCTGGTAACACTGCACTTGTAGAGGAGTCATTGGATGGTACAGTAGCTTTCTGCATACAACTGTGCTGTAGCTGCTGTGTTGGTGCTCATTCCCACACTGTAAAACTGTTTTGAACACCATTGTATGCTTATGAATTTCCAAAGGGACAATAAATATCTTGAGGAGAATGCTTATTAAGGGAAATAACAAATAATATTGATATACTGTGTTCTGAAATACATTTTGGATTGCATCTTCCAAACTACCTTTCACTGTAACGTTAGGTAGGATGTATTAACATTTGCTAAGGGCACCTGCGCTCAGTGCATAACCCTTGCTGTATCTGCTTTTATTTTTCTTTAAAGATTTGAATTGAGTCATTCCCATGTTTCAACATTTGTGTTGAGAGATGTGATTGTATTTATCATAAAATTGCACTAGTCATCTGTCATCACAGTGTATGCTCATTCAGTGCATGCTGTCTATAAATACAGTCGCAGGAAAGATTATGTGGACCCTTTGGAAGTACCTGGATTTCTGCATAAATTGGTCATAAAATGTGATCTGATCTTCATGTAAGTCACAACAATAGACAAACACAGTCTGTTTAAACTAATAGCACACGATTATGTCTTTATTGAACATTCACAGTACAGGGTGGGAGAAGTATGTGAACCATTAGATTTAATAACTGGTTGACCCTCCTTTGGCAGCAATAACCTCAACCAAGAATTTCCTGTAGTTGCAGATCAGACCTGAACAACGATCAGGAGGACTTTTGGACCATTCCTCTTTACAAAACTGTTTCAGTTTAGCAATATTCTTCGGATGTCTGGTGTGAATTGCTCTCTTGAGGTCATGCTACAGCTTCACAATTGGGTTGAGGTCAGGAATCTGCCTGTGCCACTTGATTTACTTCTGTGTTTTGGGTCGTCGTCCCATTTGCATCACCCATCTTCCGTAGAGCTTCAATTGTTGGACAGATTGCCTTATATTCTCCTGCAAAATTTCTTGATAAACTTTGTAATTAATTTTTCCAACAATGATTGCAACGGCCTCGCACCATGATTCCCCCTCCACCGTACTTCACAGTTGGAATGAGGTTGTGATGTTTGTGTGCTTTGGTTTCATCTGTCCACAGAATATTTTGCCAGTAGTGCTGTGGAACATCCAGGTGCTCTTTTGCAAACTTAGATGTGCAATAATGTTTTTAGTGGGTTTTTTTTGGACAGCAGCAGCTTCCTTTGTGGTGTCCTCCTATGAACTCCATTCTTGTTCAGTGTTTGATGTATCAGTGTCAGTCTTCAGCTGACACACTATTATTCTTCTTAACCTCATTGAGCATTCTGCGCTGTGCTCGCGCAGTCATCTTTGCAGGACGGCAACTCCTAGGGAGGGTAATGCAGAACTTTCTGAATTTATAGAGAATTTGTCTTACTGTGAGCATCAAGGCTTATGTTAGATATACTTTTGTAACCCTTTCCAGCTTCATGCAAGTCAGCAATTCTTAACCTTAGGTCTTCTGAGACTGAGAGCTCTTTTGTTCGAGGCATGGTTCATATCAGGCAGTGCTTTATGAGATTAGCAAAAATAAAATTGGTGTGTGTTTTTTTTTTTTTTTTATAGGATAGGGCAGCTCTAACCAACACGTCCAATCTCGTCTCATTGATTAGACTCCAGGTTGGCTGACTCCTGACTCCAATTACCTTTTGGACTAGTCAGTAGCCTAGATGTTCAAGTACTTATTCCACCCTGCACTGTGAATGTTTACACTGTGTGTTCAATAAAAACATCTTATTATTTGTGCGGCAGACATGTGTTCGTCTACTGTTGTGACTTGGATGAAGATCAGATCACATTTTATGACCAATTTATTGCAAAGGCTTCACACGTACGTTTTTCCTGTTATTTTTGTTCAGGCACTTTGTTAGAGGCAACCGGGTCCTCGCTCTGTGCATTTTGAAACCGTCGCGGTGAGAAGACACCTAGCGACAGAAGCCGGGGAGAGAGGAGGAGGAGGTGGGCATGGTCCTATTGAAATTATATTATAATCAAGTACCGGTACACGTTTAGGATTATAATACATAACCGTGTTCTTACCGGTCATTTTAATGTCTGCCTTTTCCCGGTGGCTTGAGTGGTTAGCTTCTTACCTTGCTAAGTTGCTAATGACTGTTAGCATGCTTGTCAAACTCTGCTTCCTAGTTAGGATTGTGTTGCTAACGTTACTCTTAATTTGTCTTTGCTTCCGCCTGCATCGGATACTGATCTACACAGACACCCTAACTCGTGTTTTAATTTAGTTCTTGTACAGATATATCTCGATTAATCGTCTTGCTTTTGGCTCGCCTGAACAAGTTGGCCCTCACACATAGTGACTGTATCAGTCAACACGAATATTCTTTGGCCTTTGGTGTTCGTACAGCCACATTTCCACTATTTTAATTTATCTTAAATATATAAATGTGGTGTTAACTAGAAAAAGCAAAGCGTGAGTTTGCTAGTTTATCGTTTCCTTCCTTCCACGTCTGCGGTGAGAAAGCATGATGCTACAGTCATACCTTGGGGAAAGTTACGTAATTATTAGCGACGTATATTTCTGTTGTTTCTTTATCACGGACGTAATTTATGATAAAACCCTGATATCAATTTGGAAGCTCTGTTCATTTGTATGAAATTCTTAGGCAGAAGGACATTTGACATGTACAACTAGGGCTGGGCAACAAAACAATGATTATTAGTTATCGCATATCATTTTCCTCAATAACAAATGTTTGATTTAATTCATTTGTCTCACGAACAAATTAATTTTTACGATGAAGATATTTCTTTTGTTGAGGAAAATGGACTGAAAAAAGATTTTACTCATGGATATTTGTTGGGGGGGGAAAACAAAAAAAGATTTATGTCATAATAGTTTTGAATGTTCTACCTCAGATCTGTGAAACGATCCACTATTTGGCATCAAGTGTTTGTTCTAATCATAAATTTAATCAGAACCTTTAAATTTGAAAGAAATAGTCATTTAACTTTTTTTTTTTTTTTTTGATAATAACTGATATTAAATGATATGTTGAAATGAAATGTTTTTTTATTATCGTGATGATATTGTTGGCTGTGTTGCCCAACCCTGTGTACAACACAGATACAAAAATCATTGTCATGTCAAGGCACAAAAACTTTCTGATTTAAGACCATGAACTCTGTCTGATGAACTGCTTATGTTGTGAAATGGCTTCAGGGCTTTTAACGACAAATGTTGTAGTAGTTACTTGTAACTTTATAAAAATACACAGCAGGTTCATACTCTGTTAGCCACAAGGCATTTAGACGGATGTTTCACAAGATAAGATATACTATATTGTCCACGACGGGAAATTTGATTTGGGCCCTGTCCATTCTGCAGCTTTACAAAGACAACACAAAATACAGAAATAAACATCTCTTAACACATACTCTCATGCAACACAACACATGCTCTCATATACATTAGACAGGTACCTATATAGTAAGCACATTAATATTCCAATGGCAGTTTTGGATTGAACAACCTTGTCGGCTGCATTTCCCTGCAAATGTAGCACAACCCTTGCACAATGAGATATTGCACACTCCTAATAGCCTATGTATTGCATAATAATGTTTTGCATGTAGTGTAGAGGGAGCTCAGCGGTGACCTTCTTCAGTGTAGTGTCCTATGCGGTCTTGCAAACTATCTAGTTTATTGGATGCTTAGTGTTTTTAAGAAATAAATGTGTTAATTATAGGGCTACATATGGCCAAAAATGTTATCACGATAAAAAAATATCGTGATAATTATCATGATAAATGTCAAATGATTATTTCAAATTTAAACGCTGATTTTTGCTCCTGAGTGAAAGAAGAAGAAACCAGATGGTTAATTGTGGTTTTAAACTATCATTTATGGTCAGAACAAACACTTGATGCCAACGAGTTCCTCAACAAAATAAATATCCTAATAGAAAAATTAAGTGCTGATTTATTCGTGATTCAAATGAATTAAATCAAACATTTATTGAACATTTGTTATATTTTTATCAAGGACATTTATATTGCAATAATTATCCTCATTGTTCTATTGCCCAGCCCTAGCTACGTTTGAGTTTTCCCACCGGTCTGGAAGGCAGCGTGTGCCTTTCCAACCACAGCATCTCTTTAAATTTGGGGGGAAAACAATAAATATTTGTATTAATTTAAATGGTATTTGTATTTGCTTATCTGTCATCATTTATACCAGTATATCTGGCCTATAATCTTTTCTTACTGATACTGGTCGGGCTCTAGTGTTAAGTGTTTATTTGTCTTGGGATTAAGGTCTTCAGATGCTGAGAATATTTAACATCAGCCAAAAAAAAATGCTATCATCTCACAAAATAAAATAAAAATCTATCGAGTTTATCGCTGCGTAATATTTTTAAGAAATAAATGTGTTACTGAACTATATGTTCGCGCCTGTCACCTTTAACTCGTCCACATTTGAGTTTTCCCAGCGGTCTGGAATGCAGCATGTGCCCTCCCTTGAAACTGAGCATGCGCAGAACACGTTGTAAACAATGAGACTATTCCAGACCGTGTCCAGCTTTGTGTCTGTCCCACAGTTTATCTGTGCAAAACTAACATAGCGCCGCGTATATCAAATAAAATGTTCCTCGGTAAGTATAGGGGTACATTTGTTACTAAATGCCATCACGTACACTTTGATTTTCTATCGGCATCATCACCACGAAATGTGTTAGGTTACACAGCCCGAAAACCCACCTCGAATGACACACTTGGGCGTGACAGCATGCGAATGAACTGAGTGATATTGTTATAATTTATCCAGATTTCTTTATATTTGTAATCGTTAATATTACAGCCCAATTTTTTGTGCTTTCTGTCTTGGTCAGTCCGGATTTTCACGTGAGCCTGTAGCTTTGCGAGGCGCACTCCCCGGCTGCTAAAACTGACATGTTGGTTAGCAAGACAGCTAGCAGATGCTAGTGCCACATTAGTGTGGTTGGTTGTGATTAGATATAGTGTGTGTGGTTAATGTTATGGGTACACGGAACTTTAGTAGCAGCGCTTTGCTGCGTTACAGAAGCTTGTGTTTGTAAAAAGAAAAAAAAAAAAGAAGTTTGTATCTGTGAAGCACACACTAGCTGTGTCATTGATTTCTGCATCCTACCTGGAAATACTTGGCACTGACAGGCAGAAGTCTGTCTGCATTATATTTTACAATTTGTAGCAGCTTGTTGGAGTATAACAAGATGGATGCCATTTGATATCAACGTGCACTCAGCATTTGTAGGCTGTTGGATTGCTCATTATGGGGATTATAGTGGATGTAAAAACCTGCTAAACTCACGTTGTCATTTAATTTAGAGGTTTACCAATGTCTTGTACTAATATTTGTTTAATGTTTATTGACCAAGCTATAGTGCGTAAACGCTAAATAATACCAAACTAAATAAAGTTATGTGTTCATACTGTTTAAAGGCAAGTAGTATAAATTACATTTATTAAATGTAAGTAATGAAATTGGAGCTGGGGGGGAAAACATTAGCAGTTTAGTTATGATAATCACATGTCATCTTGTCCAAATTACATTTACTGTTGTATTCCTAGATAATTTGTAATTGGCATTATTATTATTATTGTTATTGGTAGTATTGAAGAAATCTTGTGTTGAAGTATTTTGTGAATTCTGAATATTTATATTTAGTTTTTAAAATGTGGAAAACTAAAACTCTTCAAATGCTAAGTTAGTTGCTAAGTAAGTTTCTCTACATGGTGGTTGTTTGGGTTATTAATATCTTGATGGTCATAATTGCTGAAGTATATTGTGTGGTGGGTTGTAGGGAGCTGAAGCATGGAGGCGGTTCTGACCAGGCTGAGGGGGCTAAGTGCTGATGAACTGCGCGAGGAGTTTGCCCGAGCAGACCTCAAGTGCGGCCCTATCACAGCCACCACCCGAGCCATCTTTGAGAGGAAGTTAGCCCGAGTCCTGGCCGGGCCAGAGAGCAGCGCCGCTGAATCGGACAACAGCTCTTCAACAGGCGGCTCAGGCGGCTCGGCCTCCGTTACCGATCATGCCAAACCTGTGGCAGGTGCCACGTCAGCAGCTGCACCTACCACTGCTGCAACAAGCAGCAACCCCACTGAGACTGGCAGCGAAGAGATGGACTTTGGCTACGGTGTGGGTCTCAACCCGCCAGAAGAAGAGGAGATCTCAGTAAAGACATCCTCAAACAGCTCTGCTGAAGGCAGTAACTCTCAGTCCAAAACGGAAACCCCTTCAAGGCTGGCACAAGTGTCTCCAACCTTTTATTTTGGAGTATGTCCGCCGTGGGAGGATGTTTTGGCTCGAAATGGTAAGAGAGACTCCGCTTGTTACTTTGTGTGGTGTCATTCAGATTTCAGTATTACATATTGAGAGTTTGCAAAAGTTCCACCACAGTTGAGGAATACTTGCCAGGTGGTCTTGAATTTGGGAATTGCAGGAAAGTGTTTAGATGAGTGTAGGAGGGGTAAAAAACACTTTAAAATCAGGACAAGATTGTAATTCCAGCATCATTTACAGGGTACCACTGTCCAGTTCATCACTTATATCAATAACTCTGCTTTTCACTCCGAACACTTATACAATTGCAGCAGTAACTTATTTCAAAACAACACTTAATTCAAAAAAACATAATTTAGTGGCTGTAATTGTTCTCTGACAGTTAATATTAAATTTAATTCTTGTTTGTTCACATGGCAAATAGTTTGATTTAGATAGTGAACATTTTCACTATAATTTTGTTTCCTTGAGTTGTTTCTCTTTGATTTTCTCATGTGTTTCAGTCATTGCTCTTCCTGGTGGCGTAGCTAAGACGTACTGTAATCATAATGTCCTCTCTTTGATTCCAGCTGTTACTGTCAGCTATCAAATATTACATTTTATCTGGTGTAACTACAGGATGGAAACATACACGATAAATATATAAATTAAATTTGAAGCAAGTTTGTCCACTAGTATCAATTCTTCAGTGTTTCTTATTGTCTCCAGTGAGCTCTGTTTTCTTTGACAGGTTTAGTGTTTGGCTTTATACTGAGTTGAGGCTAAAGTCCACCTTAAAACATCATCATGTTGCTTCTTTGTTTATTCGTGATGTCTGCTGTGTTGTCAAGTGTCTCTATTTGTTTAGGAGTGCTTGCTGCTGATGTAGTCCGACATCCACATTTGTTTGTTTAGTGGATGAAAACATTTGTTGTTATTTCTTTAGTGGTAAGCTGCGGGGCAGTAGGACTGCCTGACCTTCCTGAATGAGTGTATTGATCTAAATTAATCCTGAGCTTCCACAAAATCAATGCTGGTAATTTTAATCTGTCAAGGCAGGCTTTTATTGCAAATGCAAAAGCAGTGGCACCTTGTAGAAACTCATCAAAATGACATTACAGGCTGACTGGGCAAAAAGGAAAAGAATACAAAACTACCCATTAGAAAGTCACATTACCAAACATGTCATACATGACACAAGAACAATCTGGTACTCGTCAGTTAGAGAATTAAAAATGGGGGGGAAATAATGATTCTGATTGGGATTTTTTTTTTGTCTGTAGAGAGAGCACATGTGTACACCGATAAGAAAGATGCCCTTCAAGCTGTAAAGATGATGAAGGGAGCCCGCTTCAAAGCCTTTCCCAACCGTGAGGATGCTGAGAGGTTCGCTAAGGGGATCTGTGACTATTTCCCCTCTCCCAACAAATCTGCACCCTGCGTTTCTCCTGTCAAACCAGGCCCGGGCATTAGTAAAGGTAAGTAGATACAATGTCTGTAAAAAAAAACAAAAAAAACAAAAAAGGGCCCTAATCAATAACCTCTCTTATACATTTTATTAGAAGTTCAATCTAGGGTTCATCAAAGTGTTGGCAACAGATCTTTTGGGTCCTGATGAATTGTCAGTGTAATGCTCTCTGTATTATTAAAGTTGTAATCCTGTAGATTTAAGTCGTGGTTGATTTTGCAACACCTGTAGTTACTGGTGGTAACAGCAGAACAAACAGTAATTTGCGTTTTTCCATCAGTCACTGAGCAACTGTGATTTGATTTTTATGCTTTAGTCTGCGAACAGCAGGGCTCAGTTACCTCAGAGTTACCTCGCTGAGGAGCTGGGGGTGTGCAGCCTGTCGCCTGCAGCGCTCCGTCTCCTGACTGTTCCTTTACTCCCTGCAATATTTCAAACTGATCCACTGTCAAACAATGCCGAACATGACGGTGCTAATCTCAGTGACAAAAAAACATTGCATTTCCTCTGCCTACCTAATAATAAAAGTCAACTTGTGTTTCAGCAGTTAAAGGCGTTCAATGTGAAGCTGCAGCAGTAGGACATATTCGGTTTGCATTAGCAGCAACTTAATACTGTATTTTTTCCAAAAATGTCTCCACCAGCACCCAGTTTGTTGTACTAAAAAAAAATATACGTAAATATTGCAATACTTTATCAGTGGGCCATAGATTAAATCACCATTGGTTACCTCATTCAGCGCTAGATAGTGACTTAATAGAGAATATATTTAAATGAAAATCTTCAAGGTTGTGACTTTAAAAGAAAGATCTAAGGCTATAATATGCAATTTATCCACAGGAATAATCTGCATAATTTGCAGCGATTTCTTTTGCCGTCTTTAATGTCCTCCAAGATAATCTTCGTCAATAGAGTGTACTTTATCAATATAGTGTAGAGATGCATCTTTCCTCCCAAGTTTTTTCAGGTCACTAATATCTGAGTTATCATGTGACACAAACAGAAAAACAAACAGATGCACGGGTCACACCAGCCTTGAACACTATTTGGAGTTTTTGACCTTGTCTTCTCGGTCTCCACACCAGACAACATGGAGGTTGATACCATCAACCGGGAGCGAGCCAACAGTTTCAAGAGCCCACGCACCCAGGACCTGACCGCAAAACTGAGGAAAGCTGTGGAGAAGGGCGACGAGGGCGCCTTCAGCGAGCTGGTGTTGAGCAACCCCCGCTATCTCATTGGCTCAGGGGATAATCCCACTATTGTGCAGGTGAGGACATAAAATGAATTAGTTGGTGTACGCAGTCTCAGATTGTCTTTCTTTGTGAACCAGTTTCCTAAACATAGGATAAATAAACTTGTAATCAAATTAACAGACAGACTTATTTGAATTTGTTGTTGTATATTACTGCTGTGGTTTCACAAACTCTGTGGAAACTCTTTGCTATTAATAGAGATGCAGAGCCATACTTGGAACGTTGTCATTTGTTGATACATAAACATCTTTTCCACATCAGTGCCAACCTGCCCTTGTCAAGCTCGCAGTTGCTAAAATATGACCAGCCGTATGTGTGTGAATATTGCATTATCAGTCATCATTACATTTATTTACATTTATTCATTTAGCTGACGCTTTTATCCAAAGCAACTTACGATTTCTGTACATGTCAGAAGGTTGCACGCCTCTGGAGCAACGATTGTTATTCAAATGTTTAAAAAGTTAAATACATTAAAATCATTAAACCAGTCTTTAGATGTGGGTACTTTAAACATGTAAATGTGATACTACTATATTATAAGTATCAACTATTCTTGAGCCCTAGTCATTAAAAAAAATGAAATGCATGTTGGTTAATAAATCCCGAACTTCAGCAGGTGAAGTTTAGGTCAGATGCTGTTTTTGGACAAAATTAAGCATTTTTTTCCGGTTGACAGGAGATTACAGAGGATTAAGTCCTGATCCATACAGTTGTTCCACTGTTTTGTCTGGATAGGAGGGCTGCCGGTACAATGTAATGCACGTGGCAGCCAAGGAGAACCAGGCGGGAATCGCCCAGCTGCTGCTGGACACCTTGGAAAACCCAGAGTTTATGCGCCTCATGTATCCAGACGACCAGGAAGTTATGCTGCAAAAACGTATCCGCTACATTGTAGATCTTTACCTCAACACTCCAGATAAGGCTGTAAGTTGTTTTACCGTACCAGCTTAAACCAGATTAGATTAGATTCTTTTGTAGTGAATGGGGTGTATTCATTTTGTGTATTGCTCTGCTTGTCTGTATGCTCCAGGGCTTTGAAACGCCACTCCACTTTGCCTGTAAGTTTGGATGCCCAGACGTGGTCAATGTCCTGTGCTCACATCCTGACATCGATAAGAACTGTAAGAACAAGGATGGCCAGAGGCCTTGTGATGTAAGGACCCTTATTTAACTTTGTGAACATGAACACTGAGTAAGAAACCTACATAACCTGGGGTGTTGCTGCTGGAGGTTATTACACAGAGAGTATTCATGAATGTGTACACATACATATGTGGGCTGTCTAGCAGCTGCTCAGCCTTGCACAGCTGAACACTGAAATCCTGCCACTAGATACTGAGGGAGGTACAATTATGCTGAAGCTGTGACCTTTTAGCTTGCTTTTTATATATTTTGGCAATCACTCACTGCACATTGAAGGCTAAACATAGACGAGCATGAGCAAATACTTTCCCCAGCTAATCCGGCAGCATTTGTATGTTGTCAGCTGTACATATATCCCCAATTGTAATTTTAACCCCCTCCCTTTCCCACAGCTTATTTGTAGCAGAAGAAATAAAACCCAAGAGGTGAAGCAGAAGATAAGTGACTATTTGGAGGGTAAGGATACACAAGTTTGTTCTCTGCTGTTTCCTGAAGGACAGAGTGTGATTTAGTGTGCGTCCACACAGAGAAAGGCTTGATTAAAAAGAAGCAGCATGTTACATCATGTAGCTGGAATGTGGCTGAGCACCTCAGTGTTGAATTTCTTCTTCTTTTTTTTTTTTTAATCTGTCTTTGTTTCTTATGGTGTTAGTTGGCTGATATAAGAAGTTAGCCTAAAAAAAAGACAGAACTCGGACATATGTGACAATTGTAGTGTAAGACTGTAACTGTAGTGAATTTGACGTGTGAGCGTGGTATTTGGCATGAAGTTCTGTACATCTTTTATTTACTGTCCTGTGCACAGACGGACAGCGCCATATGCAACAGACGTTTGACAACACAATAAATTAGATTTTGTTTTGAAGTACGCTGCCAGATTAAGGTTTAATTCCAATAAATGAAAATGTATACGGCTATTGTTCTGTGAATAAGGTCATATATCCATGGAACGTGTTATCTAAACTTTAAATTGTCCATTGCCTCGCAGATCGCTGCTACATCCCTTTGCTGAGGGCGACCGACAACTCCTCTCAGCCTATCATCGGTGCTCTGTGGTCGCCTGAGTCCTCAGAACGTCTCTCGCCGATCCAGCGGCATACAAACAGCCCGATGGATCCGGTGATGACTGTCACAGCCTTTGTTGGCCCGCTGAGCCCTTCTAAAGCAAGTTCTTTACTTGATTACCTGTCTGTGTTTACTCAGGTCCAGCACTGCATCATTAAGTAAACATTTAGTGACCAGAACATATCATCTTCCCCTGTAGGCAGATGATTTCCGTCGGTCGTGGAAGACGCCACCCAGAGACAGGGCGGAGCATTTCCACCACATATTTAAGTCTGATCCTGACCGTGGAGCAGAGAGAGTCGGCAGGTACGAATAAAACCTTACTCTTCTATTGTCTACATGTATTCTAAAAGATCTGGTGATGCTACTGAAGGGTTATACTACTGGGCTTACTGCTGTGGACTGTGACGCATGAAGATAATACACTGGAGGAAATAGTGCACTAGCAGGATAAACATGCCTGTGGATTATAGACATGTCTGGACATGTACTACACACGGTGGGTTCAGACCTGGTTCATCCTTTTATTAAATGTCATCTCTAATCTTTTTCTCTCAGTGAGCAAGAAGAGTGTATACAGTTGAACAACCGTAAAGTCAAGAACATGGATATGAACCTCCTATATCCTTCCAGTCCCCTACCCATCACATTCCTATTAACCTATCCACAGTGCCTCGCTGCTTGCTTTGCCGCAAACACGACAAAAAAAACAAACACAAAGCAAAAAGTAACCTAACAAAAAAAGCCCACATCAGACAGAAAGGTGCAAATATCCAATATTGGACATAGTTAAAGATGGATAAGGGGGGTAGACTGTGTGCATCTGCTGTCACTGGCATCCGGATAACTCTTTGCCAGGCGTGCATTCGTATAATGTACCTTACATTGCTGTAGGCTGTGTCTAGCACACATGAATGAACTAGATCAAGACTACAGTCCCGTTGGGCGTCAGACATTGGCACGCCAAGTTCTCGCCCCCACACCTGCTTCAGTTCGGCAGCCGGGTCGGTGTTCAGGGAGTCAACGGAGGTCCAGAGCTCAGAGTCAATCAGGAACCCAGGAGGATAATTAGGAAAATGGGGATATGTAGTTTTAATGAAGTGCCTAATTTGAAGCAAACTAAAAAAGTGGGCTTTGGGTAGGTCAAACCTAGTTGAGAGCTCTGTTAATTCAGAAGGGAGTCCGTCCTTATAGAAGGATTTGATGTTGATAAAGCCCTTGTCACGCCAAATGTGAAATGCAGGGTCAAAATAAGAGGAGGAAATCAATGATTTTGGAACACCGGGGAACTGTATCCAGATCCAGAAGTGAGGGGGTAACAACCGGGTTTTGAGAGTTCTCATGAAGTTTGAGCGGGAGCCGAGCGGTCGAGTGAAGGGAGTGAATGCTTAGATGATCTCTATTCGTGCCCATAAAAGGCCAATTTCACTGTTTAACTTCACTTATAAATCCAATATGTAGCTTAACAATGTTACAGGCCCAGTAATATTGGATAAGATTGGGCAATGCCATACTCCCTGCTTTTTTGGGGAGCTGCAGGACAGCTTTCTTAATACATGCGGGCTTACCAGCCCATATAAACCATGAAAGCATCTGGACCAGTTGGCGGAAGAAGGCCGTCTTCGTAAGGATAGGGATGTCCAGGAATAAGTACAAAATAATGTAATACAATTCAATGGCACCACAAACTGCATCCTCCAAAATAACCATACGGTTGAATCAACACCTCTCAGCTTCAACAAAAACTGAACATTATAACCTACATGAAGGTGGGATTTATTGTAGGCCTGTTAGGTGGACCTAATAAACTGGCCAACTAAGTGTTCGATTCAGTCTCTTTATGCACTCACTACAAGGAGAACTGCAAGTAAATTAATTACAGGGAATAAATAGAATAGTTTGCATTAAAAATGTATGAAGACCATGGCTTGAAAGTGTTATATCAGACCTGGAAATGGCTCAAAAGCAACTGAATTTGTTGTTAGGACGTCTGATGCATATTATATTAACACTGTTGAATAGTATGCGTAGTGTAAGCATGTATTTCTTTTTCTATATCTAATAAAAATGTGATAAATGGTTCACCTGCACTCTGACAGCAGGTTATTCTCAGACATGAATCAGTCTATGAAATTGCAGGGAAATTCAGTCTTATGAGTGAAATAATGTACTGTATGTGTAATAATCTAAATGATAAGTCATCCTTTTATCCGCAGAGACTTGGCACATGAGATGGGCCACCCGTGGGCTGAATATTGGGACTTTCTGGACAGTTTTGTGGATCTGTCATCAGCTGAGGGGCTCCGCAAGCTGGAAGAGTACCTCAGCAAGAGGGATTTCAGCCCGCGGGCTCATGAAGAGGCTGGGGAGAATGAGACCAGCAACAGGTTCAAAACCCCATCTCCAGGTACCTTCACTGTTCTGTATCTGGGAAGCTAAGTATAAATTGCTGCATTAAGAAATAGGCTGCACAAATTCCAGATCTCCTCCTTGATTCAGTCTGTTAATTGGCACTGTTGTGTAATCAGGGTTCTCAAGTACAGCCTCTTGTCAGATATGAAATAGACAAAAGATTTCGCAAAGCTACTTAATGTCCTCCTGTAAGTAAGAAATATATCATAACATTACACTGTAATAATTCCTAGTTATAAGTCTGTTTGATCATTCATCATCCTACGGTTGCAGGCAAGCCTAAAAAGTTCTGCAACTCCATCTCTGTTGGCGCCTTCCTGGACGAGGGTGATGACATCAGCCTTGAGGAGATGAAGAACCGGCAGAACGCAGCACTTACCAGCATCACCTCCTCTGCTGCATCCAAGGACGCCCTGAAGGGAGCAGTGGGTGGTCGCGAGTTCCACATCTTGCCCATTGCACTACACCACCGCGGGGCCGACCTGATCGAGACAGCGGCCGAGCAGGACCTGCTCTGCTGCTGCGATGACGGCCTCCTGTCGCCCGGCGTAGTCTGCAAAAATGGGGTGTGCTCTTCCTCCAGAGACAGGACTCACAATGGAGAGAAGGTGACCCCTCGCACCTCCCCGTCCTCCTCCTGCCTGCTGTCTCCCATCTCCAACCTCATGGTGGAGTTTGAGCGCATGTCGCTGCAAGAGCCGCTGGACAGTCCCACCAGCTGCAGGGAGAGGAGGAGCAGTGGCGGGAGCCGGCCAAGAGAGGCGCGGGACTTCTATAGCTCGTCGTCAGCCACAGACCTGACCTCCGGCCTGAACTGCCTTTCTCTTGGTCACAGCAGTCAGGATGGCGAGCCCATGGAGGGGCCAGGGTGGAGAACAGAGGGAGGAGAGACGGAGGAAAGGCGCAGCAGCGGCAGCTCAGAGGAGTACTTTGAAGCAGAAGAGAGTCTGGAGGTGCTGGGCAGGACTAGGGGGTCATTGTCGGGGTTGCGCAACTTCTGTGCTAGGTCCAAGTCGTGGGACCATGGGGGGAGGGACCTGAGCAGCTCAGGATCCTCTGGGTCCTCCTATAAGTCCTTAGATAACTGTAATGAGTTCCTACCCAGGACCCCTCCGCACATTAGAAGAGGACTTTTCATTGACGGGTGAGTCACACTGGTTTCTCTGCAGAAAGCGTAATGGTGTCTTATGACTGCTTGAATACAAAATGTCCCTGATAATGTTTTTGGTGTGTCACAATCTTTCCAGTGTGACTGCTATTAGGAGAATGTGACAAGCTGCCGGTTTCAAAAGGGTTTGATGTTTACCAGCTCATGAGTTAAGATAATAATATCACATTTTATTGATCTTGTCTGTTTTTACAGGGATTCCCCAACCAAGTTGGACAGGGAGGTTTTCTCAGCAACAGAAAGCATAGACATCGATGCCCAAAAGTATCCCAGCATTTATAAATGGAAGAGCACAATGAAGTCGTACTCTTTGTCAGACATGCAGAGGTTAGTAGGCTTGGCTCACATTTTATTGCAATGCATGTGTAGACAAAAATAACGGTACCATCTCTTATTGACAAAAAAAGTAGAAATGGCTCTTTAGATGCAAAAGGAATTTATTTCATGTGCAACATATAAATATGTGCAAAAAAAGTGCTATGGGACAGTAAAATGTTAGTAGCATGTTAGTAGCAAAGGAACAATATTGTTAATCTAACCACTGACTGGTGTTGATGTGTGTCGTCTAGCTGGCCCACCCCTGCTGTGGTAAAACCACGACTCAGGATGCAGCACCAGACTCCCGGCTCCCCGGTAAGCAGCGTGATGTCTCCCACCGGTCGCTTCAGTCCTGCCCGGCACGCTGCCTCACCGGACTTCAGCCCCAGCAGATACAGCCCTGCCAATGCTAGCTACATCCAGCGCATCCGCCTCAAGCACTTGAACGAGCCGCCAATTTAACTGCCTGCTCCTCTCACCACTACGGCCATACCCTCTCAAAGCCCTAACCCCAGCCACCCCTTCCCACTAAAAACCCAGCTGCACCAAGGTGGCTACACCCGAGCTCAGAAACCACATACCTAACAGAAATATGCACAAGTATCTGGAAGATTTGTAATAATGATGTATGGTACTACTCCTATGTAAAACAGGAATTCTCATCACGTTGGGTTGTGATGTACATTCAAGACTTTAAAAAGGAAAAAAAGAAACATTGATAAGTCATGTACTGTATGGGTGTGGACCATGTTGAATTGACGGTAATGTTATTTGTGGCAAGTGTGAAGCACCTGTATCATAACCTGAGTCAACTTTTTTGAATATCGTGAATACAAGCCGCACTCCCCAAAGTTAGTTCATCACGAAAACCTTGGTGTGGGAAATTCAGCAGGATTCTGTCACTGAAGATGTTCTTTAAAAAAAAAAAAAAAAAAAAAAAAAAAAAGTAAAATGTCAATATTTTAAAAGTTATTTTTTGTATGTTGGTCAGTAGCACAAAAATTCAATGTTTTTATTAATGGTGTTAAAACCGACTGCCATTTCCTATGTTTTCCTCAGTTCAGGAATTGCCTTAATTTTCTGAAGTGATGAACCAGTTCTCTTGTCAGTTTGGACTCTCCTCTAGCTCATACATGAAACATCTGGAAATGGCGACCTCAGTGGCTGCGTCGATCACAGATGATTTCGGCAAACATGGGATAAACTGATAAGATTGAGATCTTCCATGTTTTTATTTCGTTCTTCAATAAATACATTCTTCATCTTTTCTCGGTGGTTCGTGGACATGTCTTGACTTATACTTTCTGCCGCTACCGGCGGCCTTAGACTGTGCAATTTATATATATTTTTTATTTTTTTCTCTGACAAATCTTTCATTCACAATTATCTTCCAGTGCGAGTATGATGACAAAACCCACACACCCATCAGTAAAGTGTAATTTGTCTGGGCTAAACCTTGAAATTGCCCAGTCTGAGACCACTTTAAAGCTGCATTAAGTGATTACTAATCACTAGGGGGCAGAACAACTCCAAAACGAACTCATCAGCAACAGAACCCTGATATATTCATCAGTTTATTATGGCCATCTTGTGAACCAAAAACTGCCTTATGGTTACAGAGATCCCAGCTGAGAGCTGCAGAGTTAGTTGTTGATTCCCAGTGGGATCGGCAGTACTCACAACCCTTTTCACATTACAAGTAGTTTAGACCTTTTATAGAGCTTTAATGCCCAAAGTCATGTTGCTCAATGTCACGTACATCTTAGGTGGTTCAGATGGGCTTACAGCAAACTCATACACACAGCAGTTTCTTGCAGTTCTCCTGAACAAGTCTAATTTTGACTTGTGAATGTGCATAAATCTCCCGTATCCAAATTATTTGTAACTTCAGGATTAATTCAGTGCTGTATGAGGGCTTATCAATTAATGTCTAGGACAAAACAAGCCAATCATTTTGAATATTGAGATTGCCACTCTAGGTCAAGTGAAACAAATGTTCTGAATGTACATTTTTTTCTGTACTAAACCTTTATCCGAGAGCACAAACTACTTCTCTGAGAAGATTGTATTGTCCTCCTTGTGCTCTCAGGTGACAACAGGTCCAGTTCTGGTCTCTGAATGTTTATGAATGTGGAACTTTGCAAAAATGCACCTAAAAAACTTAATACATGCTTCTTGTGCTTTTAGCATTCTGTGTTTTATTAAAAGTTAACTTTAATGGTGAATTATCTTTCTGTATGTCTAGACTTCAGTTGCATTCAACTAATCAATAAAACATCACCCCTACTTTACTGCCAGTGTGTCTATGTGCCTTTTTTTCGGAGATATTTCAATTTATTTCAGGAAAGAAATGTGACAGAAGCCTAAGCTTTCATTATTTTCTTTTATTTACTACAACTGCACCATACAACACAAAATCCTCACTACAGCATACTGTAATGACACGTATAAAGCTGAGAGCAAGATTTGCATTTACAACAGCTATACAAATACAACTGTTTTTGGTTTAAAAATCAGTCACTTGTGTAAAAATCCTCAATTACATTCTGTAGCATTTGCTATTCAGCTGTTAAATCACTTCTTGCATTCTATGGCACGAAAGTAATCACTCACTTTCATTACATGATGGTAGTTCAATTACAAAATAACAACATCAACAGTAATTTTCAAGACACTTAAGGAGAAAACTGAGCTTTGACCCTGCAACCAACAGACAGGACATCCGACTGAGTCCCGTCAGGTCCGTGTTAGTTTGTCCGGGGGCATGAATCCTGCGTCTCCCAGAGTTCTGAGGGCCACCCTGCCACTAGGGCGGATGGTGAGCCACGTAATGCTGCCGTTGTTCAAGCCCATACGTAACCAGCCCTCTGGAGGGAACTGCAGAGCCCTGAGAGAATAAAAGAAAGATATGAGCAGCTGAGAATGAGAATCTCAGTACTGGAGTTACTGTATCTTCATCTTCAAATAATTTGATTTGTGTGCGATTCTGTTCAGTAACTTGTCATTTGGAGGACATTAAATCCATGTTGCATTTAAATAGATGTACTAAATGTAATTTTAACCAACGCAAAAGACAAGCACTCACTATGAAATGTAGCTGCTAGAATATTTACACTCAACAGGAGTTTTCTTTTAAGGATTCTGTCAAGAGCACACTGACACAAGTGAAGCACCTATTTATTAAAAAAAAATCTTACAAAAAAACCCCCCAAAAGAATTGCAGCATAGTTTAAACAAAATGGTTAGCAAAGCAAGAAGGCCATGCTTTGGCCTCAAGTGCGCTGCGACCACCGAGTCTGCCGGCGAAACAAACCTGCAGACAAAATAACGGATGACATTGGCATGACACACGATGATCTCGTAGCTGTCCTCCTTCTGCTTGGGGTCAGCCCGATGGATGTAGCGGCGGAAGGCTGCCTCAATGCGAGCTCCATCCTCGTGGTACTGCTGGAGGACGGTAGAGAGGTTGAAAGCCACCTTTGTCACATGAGAGGGTTCTGTTTGAACCCCTCAGTCAGTACAGAGTCAATACATGATGCTGCTGTGCATTGTGGGGAATGTGTAAAGAGTTTCATTCCAAAATGAGGCCAACTATATGGAAATTATTACTTCTATTAAATCCTAAATCAATACTGAATCACTGAGGGCTTTGTAAAAAATTTTAATGGTTACATTTACATTAATAATCCAATTATGTCCAACACTTACAGTGAGGAAATACCAAATAAGATGTTTAAATGGGTTATTTATGAGATTGTTCCATTAATAATCCTGTTTTAATGCCATAGCGAATAGTCCAATTATGTCTCCCTGTCATGGTGCTACCATGTTCTAAGCTTTTCTTTAAGCTGGAAGTTTTCCAGGATAAAAACTCTACAGCAATGTGTCTTCGTAGTAACAGTGTCCTGGTTACTCTGCATAATCCACAGACCTCACGGTCAACAGATTTCTTTATAACCACTAAGGTAGCTGGGTCCAGGGATTAACCACGTATTCAGGACTGTGTTTCTGGAGAGGTAGCTGAAGAAAACCAAACACTACCTGCATTGCTGAATAACACTGGTGTAAGGTTTTGTATTTGGGTAATCCAATTTCTTCAAAGTTTTAATAATAAAATAAAATTTACCAACTGGCTATTTAGCTCCGGATTATGTAATAAAATATCTATTTAAATGAGGAAACTATGATAAAAAGATCGACCCTCAGCTGTCAGACTCCTTTAAACGTTGGCATTTTGGATATTAACTCTTCCTATAACCCATTCCTGTGAAAGTGCACTGATGTATTGGCTGACATCTGCAGCTGTAAGCCTAAACAAGCACTTGACAGGACACCTGCACAGACACATGGGCAGCAGAGAGTTATCTAAACAAGGATATGCTAATACAGAAGAATCAGCCCGCTCTAGAGGTAGCGTGGGTGTAGCTTCTCTCACCACAGCATCTGGCTTCCAGTGAGTGACATTTGGAACCGGCTCGATAGGTGCACCCTCTCTCAGCAGATCACAGCTCACCAGCTCCACTCCTAGACCCGTACGACATTCAGGGCAGTCAAAATGTTAATATGCATTTGTGATGTTCAGCATTTCCGCACAAGCTTTAATTGGTACTGTACAGAATCTAGGTTGCTAAACAGGAAATACACAAAAGCACAAGATAAAACAGGATATGAATCGCCAACTTATCTCAACTGCGTTATGTATCAAGCAACATCTTTCACAATGTGTCAAGTGGCCAAACACAGATATTTAAAGTTACATAGATATTTGATTATTTTGTACTAAGCCATGTTATCGTCTCATAATTTCTCAAATAAACTTGATATTTTTTAGGCCCAATATCCATACCAACTCAAAAGATCAAACCAGAACTGATATATTAGTACTAGGTGAGGTATGCAGGAAAGTCAAAGCACAGTGTGATGATGATGATGATGCACTGGAAAAGAAAAGCAACATTACACCAATACCTAAATCATAATTTTGGGTGGTTTTCTTTAACTGTTATTGTCCATATAAAATGTATTCTGACATCCTATAAACTGAAACAATGCTTATAGCGACAGAAACTTGACTTTTCAAAATTTACTTTCCACACTCATCCAGACTCGGCTCTGAACGACAGTGTGGCTTCTATCCACTACCTGAGAGGTGTTTGTTAATGATATGTGCGGTTTCTGTGGCCCTGGTCATGCTGGAGTGGATCAGAACATCATACTTGAGTCCCAACGCTGCCAACCGCTTGCCCGTCAACTCTGCCTGCTCACGACCTGGAAGTGGAGACACAAAAAGGTCATTATGAACGGCTCATCTGCCAGAAATGGTCGTGAAAAGATTTGGGTAGGACAACAGGCAAGCAAACAGAGATGGTTCCTTCAACAAACAATCAGGATGGTATAGTATTGAGGTGCTCCGATCAGGAGTTTTTGGGCCAATCACTGATTGCTGAAAGCACTGAGTCTATTTGAAGCCTTTTATTTGTCATGTAGCATTATACAGTATAGTTATTTAATTAGTCCTAAAAACAATGTATTAAGTAATTAAATTAACAAATGTTTATTTTATTGCCAGGAAACATGGGCAACAAATTACACTTCCTCTGTCTTAGAGACTTAAACTATAGCAGGTTATAGCTTGACAAATATAGTTTTCCTGTGGAATAAATCATGAGTTGATGATAAACTCTGAAGTAGCAGCTTTTTGTTCTGAAAAGCTCAGGCAGGTTCTGCTGGCTTTAGGGGGTACAGAGAGAGGGAGAGTGGGCTACAGATCAATGACATTTGAATATAAAGGGACATTTAAATAAATAAACGTACAATGGTACTTCCATATTATACTGTTGGTATATTGTTAATATTACTTATAGTTACTATATTCATTATTTCATATAGTTTACCACTAGTAGGCTATAGGCCTAATACTATTTCAGTGGGTTGTTTTTATTTATTTAATCCTTGTGCAAGAAGCACAGTGTACATCTTTTACATTGGCCTACTGCCACCGGCTTTACCAGAGGAGAGGGTAGTAAACACTTTAACGGGAAACGGGAGGGTTGACATGAGAGAAGAGAGAGGAGTGGGGTAATGTGAGGCTACAGCGGCGTTTTAGCTGCATATCAGAGTTGATCTGACCGATACTGTTACTGAAAGCAACACGGGAGGACAAAGAGACTTTGCAAAACAGACTGGGAGTCTATACGGCGACATGCACAGCACTAAATATTTTAATAAAAATACTGAAACTAAACTTCTGTCAGTAGCATCGTGTCAGCAACCAACTCTGCAGCTCATCGTATCGGATTCGCCGTTTTAGTCTGGACGGGAGGCGGAAACGTCGCTGAAGTCGGCGTTTTAAAACGAAAACGGAGAGAGAGAGAGAGGCAGTCAGCTGATTGAGTGGCGCCTCTCTTTGCATCAGGTGACCGCTCCTGCTTGTCTGATTGCTGCTCAAATCTAATTATAAATGATTAACTGGGCGCATCAATCCATTCCTGTCTGAAAAGCACACTTTGGTGCTGGCTAGCTTTGAAAACTCCTTGAAAATTTTGCCTGGCGAGTATTGCATCACCTGATCGGCTTTTGTGAAAGGCGTTTTTAGAGACCACCGAAGCCATTATCGGTCGATTAGGATCGGTGACCGATCGATCGGAGCACCCTTTGACCCAGTCCATGTATAATGTTATCCTAGCAGAGATAGAAAAGCACACATTGTGACCCCGTGTTGACCGAAATGACTTCAAGCTGACATAAAGGTAAATTAAGGACCTAGAGGAGTGAGGATCCTCTCCTTGTCGGTGGTCCCGCTCAGGTTGTACTGGGAGTGTCTGATGAGGAGGATGTTGCGAGTAGCTTTTGGTTTGCCATTGTCCTGCTCGGAGCTGGGGTCTTCATTTACACTTTCTTTCTTCTTCCCATTGGACAGTGCAGATGGGTCCCTCCTGGATAGAGTTAAGAGGAGGTGATCTCGAGATTAGAAGTGGCTTTGTCTCACATTGTTAACTTGAAGGATGGAAACAGAGTTTATATACAAACACACACACACACACACACACATATATATATATCCTAACTATTATTTAAGATAGCGGTGAATATGATACTTCCAACACATGTCGTTTTGAAGATCTACACCAAACTCAATTTTTAAAAAAGCCTATTTAGAGCTGAATCAGCAACATTGTACCTCGAAGAATAAGGATCATGACAAATCCTTATGGTCCACCTTTAGATACGGTATGCATCCAAAACGCCAATTCAGTTAAGCAAGATTTTAACATTTAGTCCAATATGTCCAAAATCAATCTAAATTTCACCGTGGGTGGATTATTATTAAATCGATGTGTATTTGACAGAGGTTTGGCGTAGCGTTCAATCCATACAAAAGAGGAAAACGGAGGGAATATTACGGTACCAGCTACGTTCAAATAATTACACCGTCAAGGGAGAGCATGTGTAGAGGCACGTACTTATCCCAGTTGAAGTCCCAGGCGTGTCCAGTCGGGACTGGTGTGTGGTTGGCAGGCGTCCACGCCGGCTGCGCAGCTTGAAGTACGTTGAATCTCGACCACCGGCTGACCGCCGCCTCTCCGCGCCGCTCCACGAAGTATCCCCGGAAGTCTGTATTTGCAGCCGCGAAGACTATAACGGCAGAACCTCCAGCGAACCCACAAATAAGTTTTATAGTTTTCCTGTACGACATCCTGCGAGCCGCCAAAGGAGGAAACTAGTGTTAGCTAACGTTAATTAGCTTAACTGGTTTAACTTCTCTCTCCTCACAAATGTATGGCTTTCTTCTGGGAAATGGCGTTTGCCTGTCAATCCCAACACCGGCAAGAGAAACAAAACTCGCTTTATATGCGGCACAAATATCTACCCGGGCGGAGGCTGTTAGCTGAAAACTAAAAATACAGTCTGCACAAGAGATGGCAAGCTAATCTAGTCTCTACAAACATTACGGTGGCCCGCCCGAGCCAAAACAGTCAGCTTCGCATTTCGCATAAACGCCGAGATGCGCCACTTGAGGGCGCTCTAATCCATAAATCCACAGTATTACCAGCTACTGCTACAGTGGCTCTGATTATTTCCCCCAGTTTATTTTTATAGTACATTTTGGAGATAGATTAACGTGGATTGAATCTGTTGTCATTTTTAGCAACTTAAGTTTCATTTAAATATAGCCTATGTATTTTGGTTAACAATATCCAAACCGACATTAGTAGTTACACAAAGCAACATTAAGCTGCTAGATTATAAAGGATGTTTGATGTCTCTCCGCAAAGAGAACACTGCCCACCCGAACCAGAGCTACCAAAACACTAAACAGCCAGTCGTCTTACACTTTGACAGGCATTTTGATATAAAATTAATTTAATACACAACAAGATTTTTAGAGTCGGTGAGCATTTGCGAGGAAAGTGTATTTTTATGTATTCCCGTTAAAAAAATAATAAATAAAAGGATAGCAGGGTGACCAATTCTTTCCGCCGAAATGCTGTGTAATCAACATCAAAACTCCGATCATTTCTTTATGAAGACACTTGCAGGGTTTGCAAGGAGGCTCCACCTTTTCAAGCGGTTCAGTGACCTCACCAGTGGGCTGGATTGCAAGGGTGGGATTTCCAGGCTTTCAGCGAGCTCTATGTATCCCTGCCTCTCTGTCCAGGGATCTATGCGGCTTCAACGGTAGCAAAGACGGACCGGTTGTACCTTTTATTAATAGCCATAGAAAGGCCCATATACTGCACACTGGATCTTTTTTCTACATGCGACTCCAATCGGAATAAATAATTGAGGAATGTGGAAATTACAGAATGCCCAACAGCGCTGGAAAGAGATTTAAACCCACCAAATACATCCCAGTATCCACTGCTGCCACACTCCTTGTGGGATCGACCACTTTATTTTTCGTTTTCACGTAAGTTTGCATCGCTTCTTGTTCTCATTCGTTGCATGTCGGGATTTTCATACACTGCGTGAAAACAGATTACACAGACAAGAGTGGATTTGCAGCTCAAAGTTTGCATGGGTGCATTCAGCCACTCGCGTAAAATAAGTGCTTTTATAGGAGTATCCCACCGGGGAATCTCGCAGCGTTTCTTTAATGGGTTTGCAAAAAGCAGCCTTATATGCTGCCTTTCCTGTGCAGCCTCTGACAGACCATTCAGCCATAATACCTGTGAGGCAAACTTCCAATAAGCCATGCAAGTTTAACTACGCTATGATCGTGCAGGAGACCACAGATTAGGCCGCAGATACTCACTTTCCATTGAAGAAATGCCGCAGGCAGTTGTTGACACAATTATAACGGTTGCTTTGTCCCAGCAGGCGGTTGTGTTTTATTCATGCACACTCAATGGGGATCGTTACAGTGGTCACACAACCTACCAATTAGCCTATAATCATTCTAGGATTGGGGTTCCCAAAGTGGAGTCCTGCAGGAAGTTTACATTTCATCTACCACCATGTCTTACCTAATGAGTATACAGTGATTTAGGTTTTTCTTTGGAGGAAATCAAAAGCAGATATTAATGCAGTTTGAGCTGGTGAGAGTGGTTCATGCACACCAGCTGCAGTCAAGATTATTACATTATCACTGTACGTGCCAGCATCCCAATCATGCCAAGGACCCCCAAGTAGGAAGGGCGTTCATCCCAGGCCCCTCCGTCTGATGAATGAGGAAGTTGTGCTATGAATTGAACACATGTCGCTGCAGAAAGAGAGTGGCTCCTCTGGTCTGAATCATCATCCCCACATACATTCTCCTCTATTGCAAACCTCCGCGTGAATGGATATATCAGTGAAATGCTCAGTCTCGTGTTCATGGAACGCAGGGGAGGGGTTTGAAAATCATTTTTTGGAGCCTGTGACCTGGACTGAAGGGATATAGATCATCCAACCTTCATCCTATGCAGAGTCATGTTGTCTGCCAATGTATAAAATAGCTGAATGTGATTTCTCGCCCTCACAGGGTGGAAGGATTTACAGTGTTTTAAGGACCTTATGTCACTGTGGCTAATGGGAACATGTTGGCTGTGTAGATGATGTGTCACTGTATTTTTTACCCAGTTAATAGCTGCCGTGGATCTACGGTTGTGTGTGTTTGTACCGTTAAATAATTAATTGCTTGTTGACACAGATCTGTATTAGATGCAGATCTCGAATCAGATTAGAAGTGTGAAACAATCTGTGTTCTTCTCTTGTATGGACAAGATTTTTAACCCGCCCGGAAAAATGCAGGTTGACACAGAATATGCTTTAGCTGCACCCTGAGTGGTTTTGCGCTCTCAGTCTCAGGTCAATGACTGAGACTGAAGGAAACATATGGTGTTTGTGGGTAGGTTGGATTGTAGCTTTAAAAATCCCAGCACTCCTTGGTGCACTGTCTGGGGCTTTGCGTAAACAAATGGCCTGATTTACATGTCTTGTACTATGAATGTGTCATGATTTAATGAGGCATTTCAGCCATATTGTTGCAGAATAGCAGAAGTCAGAATTAAAAACAATATAATATTCTCCATTTGCTGGGGCTCCACGTAAATCTACACACAAGGATCATCCCCCAGCAGATGGTTTAAGGGTGAGGATTAAGAGTTTACTCTGTTGCTCCTTCGTTTCCCAGTAAAAGGTCCAGAGGATTGACTCACGTATAATGGAACCCCCTGAGGAGCAGTGCACGTCCAAACTAGGCCATGTCTCCTCACTCCTCATGTTGAACCCAGTCTGGCCTTGTCTTTAGCTGGAGTGCAAAGCCACACATGTACAGCACAAGCCAACACAACAGCGGTTTGCCTTCATCTGAAATTACTTAACACAAGTGCAAAGGTAGGAAAATTAAAAATGTTACATGTCACCAACTTTGTTCGGCAGCCACAAACTAAGGCATGCAGATATACAGCAGATTGCCAGGGACACAAATCTTTTTGTGTTAAAGGTCTCACTGTTGCCAGCAGGCCGCTCGGTGTCATATGGGCAATGGAGGATGAGACCTGGCACACACACACACACACACACTTGTCCATGGTGTGTTATTGTGTTTGGCTTACTGACGCCTGACACTTTGTGTTTCCCACAGAGACTGAATTAGAACACATTAGTACAGAATTATTTTTATCTCCACAGCCTGACCACGACTCGTCACAAAAAAATACTGACGATAAATTAAGCTTTTAGTCACGGTTTATCCGTCATAATATTATCCCGTCCTTATCTGTGTCTATAATGAGATTCTATTATACAGTAGCTTAGACTTCTTACTATGTCTAAATTTGTCCCAGCTCTGTTTGGCTGCATTGAAGAAGCTTTCATTCCTTAGAATGGCTTCATCACTGCGCTTGACCATATGCCAAATAAATAAGTCAAGCTGACTATTATCATTTGTTGCCAAGCCTAATAGTCCATACTTTAGAGTACATATGGATGGATGTGTGGAAACTATCAATTGATCATCTGGAGAAGATCTGTGTTCAGCAGTTTCTTCTGTGTGAAGGTGAATTATGAGAGAGGGTAGTCACTGGTGGCATTTTGTAGGCAGCTTATCACCAGGCTGAGAGCAGAGCCGCGACACAAGAACAGGCCCGGCAGGAATCTAATCTTCAGCTTCCACATCTGTTTCCTCCTTTTCACTGTACATCCATTGAATCAGCCTTCATTCAAGATCCTACTGAAGGCATTGTTTTACATCTGTGCTTCCCTCAGAGGTTCTTGTAGAGATTTTTTAAAGGTATTTCTGAGTTTGATTGAGAGAGTGCAGAGTTGATATATGAAACAAATGCTCCTGATTTGAACCTTTTCAAAATTTTCAGGGTTAATTAAATAGAACCTGTGTTTTACTGTGAACTATTTAGAAAACTAGTGTTTTGAGCAACATAGTTACATAGGCTACCTCATTTACACGGCGCAGAAACGTCATCTTTATCCCAACGAATCTGATAGTATAGTAAAGTATAAATTAAAGTATGTTTTTAAGTAGCATTTGCTGAAAATACCCAACTTTGACTAAAGTTAAGTAACATTAGTATATTGTTTGATTAAAAACTGAGGCTTAAGTTACTGTACATACCAAACGCTACTTGGTGACCCAAGTGTCAGCATTAGTTAGAAGTTGAACTAATTAGCCATTCAGTGTGCAAATGCTCATGCTAAAGAAAGTAAAAGTGCAAGACAATTGTGTGTGAGTGGGTTAACCAAAATTGGGTTACCGCAGTCTGCCTGTAGCTCTCCTCACTCGCAAATCAAAGAGCAACTTACACTGTTTTCTGTACAAATTCAATATTAAACCTCATTGTGGCAAATATTTCTTCTATTTAGGAAAATAAGCCTTTTTATGAGAGTGTGTAAGGATTCAAATTCAAACGCTTATGATGTGGACTAAGCAGGATTAGTTCCCTTAGCTTTTTGATTTTATTTTTTCCTACATATGTGAGTTCTTCAACATATAGCCAAGTCTAGAGGTGTTGGTAATCTCATAGGTACTTGGTTCTGCCTCTGAGGTTGCAGCCCTCTCTGCCTCCTCTTCATTCTGGTGGTTTTCTCTCTTATTAATTGAAGATCTGAAAGCATAATTGAATGTTTGTTCATTTATCCTAATCCACGTCCTGCGTGTGATTATGTACGCTGAGCTGCTGTCGTCTTGTTGTCAAGGGGTTTGGTAAACAAGCTTGTAACCATTAATGCCTCACTGCTTGGTATTAGTGTCCATTATAGTCTGTGTGCCTTCCTCCTGTGTGGCGTTAGTGGCTTTGAGGCGCTCCGTGTTTGACTGTAGTTAAATGAATTGTTGGTTTAACCCGTTCTGTTTATGCTCGCTGTGGGAGCCAGACCGTGGCTGTGTGTTTTATTGCTCATTTGACGTAGGGACTGATATGGGTTTAGTTTGTTTATTTAAATGTGAGATTGAGGATGTATTGCCAAGTCTGAGATGTCGGAGCATTTCTCCAAAGGATGATATGCTCTAATAGCTCTTTCTGTGTCTCTGGTCATGAACAGGTATCTATCAAATCTAGAAACCAGAGAATCTCAGTCTGCCTGATATGATACTCATGTACAGCACACTGAGAAATTAGCAGAACTTTGAGACACAAACGCACAACTTAAATCTCCAAGTAAACCATGTAAAAAAAACAAATACAAATTAAACATCCATGATTCCCGTGAGAGTAGCAAACTTCAGCTCTTAACGCCAGCTCATCAGTATTCATCTTCAACATGTCCTGCTCAGCATGCCATCATGCCGTCAGGTTTCAGCCCCTCGGCTGAGGTGGATGAGGAGCTATCCTGTCCTCATGTCACACAGAGGATAAAGCTTTGATTATCTTGACCAAAAGTAGCAGCTAGACGGACCAGCTCACCAATGCTGAAATATTCCTTTGTCCTATTCATAAAATCCACATGGCGCAGTCTTCCGGTTTTTCAAAGTAGCTGCTGGATTTTTTTCCACTGGGCATAAAACCAGTTGCAGGTCGTGCGGTGTGGCTAGCTTTGTCAGATTAGATAACGATGTAATTTCCTCTGTAGGTCCTTATCCATCAGCACGTTGGAGTGAGGGCCTGGAGACTGACAATTTCAGTGCGGGGATGTGTCACTTCTGCTCTCAGAAGCTACTTAAGGTGTCAGGAAATAATGAATATTATTCCACTTTGAGCTAAAGCAGAAGATACATAGACCATTCTCCTGCTGCTGCAGCTTCACAGCCTTTAAGGATAATTCCAGTTTATTTTAACCTGATTTAATAAAAGTGAGGCTATTGTGGCTCTATGGGTTGTTCCAGCTTTGCATTCTTCACCTCAGTTGTAGAGATTCGGGAGAAACAAGGACCCATGAAAAACAACGGGCAAGCTGCGTGAGCATCCTACAAATTTCCAAATTAACATGAATCATTTCTGACACTTGTCTCAAAAAGGCCTGTTTCCTTTTTCTAAAACATCACAGTTAATTCACTGTGAAGTAGTTATACTTAGAAATAGTCTGTCCCTGTGTTGTGTTGTCCCACTCCCAATGCCCTGATTTTGTCAATACAGAAGTAAAACTCCTTTGAAATTCTGTTTCTTTGATACTATCATGTAGCTCCAATGTGAGAATCTTTCTATTTAAATCCATCAGCACTGTTTTGTTTCCATTTATAATGTAGCACATTTCAACCCAGAAACTAAACTATAGTCATTACGCATAGACAGCTGTTAGAAACTGGGTTCAGGGTGTCATTTGAACTTGTATAAGGATTCCTATCCAATTTACTGCCTAACCAACATCAAACATCTCTCTCTATCATTTTTTAAAATTGTTTTATTAGATTGGGGTCTATCCTCATGTGTGTTGATCCACCACTTCAGTCCAGACCAAAACAACTATCTGATGGATTGCCATGAAATATTTACATTCACGACCCCAGAGGATGTAGCCTAATGACTGAAGGGATCCCTTGAGTTTACAAGCAGCACCGTTAAGTTTTGTATGAAAGGACTTGACAACTTTTGAAACGATTGCAATGAAATATGGTACGGACGTTAACACCCCCCTCATCAAGATAAACTGTTATAACTTTGGTGATCCCTTAACTTTTTATCTGGTCTAAATTTAATTTTGGTTTATGACTAAAAACCTGCAAAACTAATGACGTTCCAAGCAGCCTCAGTTGTACTTCAGTGCTAATTCACAAATGTTAGCATGCAAACATGCTGAACTAAGATGGTGAGCACAGTAAACGTTATACCTGCTAAACATCAGCACGTTCACATTGTCATTGTGAGCTGACGTTACCATTTAGCTCAAAGCACCACTGTGTCTAATTACAGCCTTACAGAGCTGTTGGACCAGACTTTCTGTTGACTCGTCTTGTTTTTAGTCTTTAGTGGTGGATGTAATTAAACTAAAAGACTCCAGTTTCTCTGGAAGGCCGTAAATGTTTTCTGGATTCATTCACATTCATCGCATTTGTAGGCGAAACAGAAAGCTATTTTAAAATTAGTATATAATAAATGTGAGTGGGATTATTGAGTCATTGTTTTACATCATGGTGAGAATGCAAATAGAGATAATCTTGGATGGACTCTTTTGATGACGTATCTAATATCAATAATCAGTCTCATTTCAAACGCTGGACGCAGCAGGAGACCTCGTGGCGTTACTCCAGCGGGAGCTCGAACACGTCTGAGTCTGAACTCCATGGCTTGTGCAGTATATTTTTAGCAGTGATGTGATCAAATGTGTGTTTCAAACAAGTTTCTTGATATAACAATCATCTAACAGAGTATGGTTCTTAAGGCCCTTCTGAATGGGACTCTTTTTGCTTTGAGTAAACCATTACCAAACCGATAATACATCTGAGATACACGCACTCAAACCCGCCATGGCAGGGAACTGTCGAGCCAAGGCATGTTCAGCTGTCTCCTCAGAGTAAAGCTGTAGAGTAGTGGTTTTCATTGTGGGTTCAGGAGTTCAACACAGGTCCTTTTTAAAGACTAAAGCAGAAAAATAAAGTAGATAATCTCATCCGTCTGTTATCTTGATAACTGAATTACTTCAGTGGCCACTTTTTCACCTCTCCTGCTCCAGCCCTAATCAGCCCCAACTTGCGGTATAGTTGGTCTATAGAGAAAAGTAATGCTGAAGTAAAGGTTCAGGTAGGCCTGAGCAGCAGGCTGCTGGCAGAGCAGTCTGCCTGCCGTTCGGTATTAATGAGTGAAAGAGGCCCAGACAATAAAAGGCCAAGTCTTCTAATCTCATTCTAGCCCAGCCTTGCTGTCACTGCTTGACAACTAGGTTAAGATAATGCTGACAGATCCTCTTCCCTGGCTCTCTACCATGCATCCTTGAGCAGGGCGGCTGCCTACTGTACATGCGACACAAACACAAACCAGGGCCAACTTAAAATGACATCACGTTTCAGGTCGAGGCAAGTTTTCCTGATTTGATTCCTCATGTCATTTCCAGCAAGATCGACAGGAAGAACGCAGTTATTACATTATAAATAGCTCGCTGCTCCAGTTTAATGATCCCATTTGACAGGTAATAAACTTAAAATCCCAAAATGCGAGGTAGTGTTACAGTGCTCTTAAGGAAACAAATGTATTGTGTACTTCTTCACACTCCAACATGTGTTCCCTGTTTTGCGGAAGAACTTAAATTCCATCCTAAATCCCATTTGCATTAAATATGTCTTTAACAGGGTGAGATCATTGTTTGGAGATTAGCATGATTTATCATACATGAATAAACAACCTAGTCAACAACAGCAGGTGATAAAGAATCCAAACTGTGCATCATGTTCTTAGCATGATTTTCAAGCACATGTTGAGCTTTAATAGAAATCAGTGCTTTTCTAAAATTAGCCCTTCTTCTGAACTTGTGTTTTCTGCTAGACTGGACTCTTTTTTTTTTTTATTAATATTTTTTAATATGACTTGCAGAACTGTCAGGAAATGTCTTAATTTTGCCCAGCCTATGCAGCCTTTAGTCCGAATCAATGTAATTCATTTTGTTTCCCACTGTAGCTCGTGACTTTGTTTCTTTCTCTTTGTCTATTTAAAGTTCTTTTTGGTTTCTCTGAAGCCGTGACTTTCTGGACCTCTGGTGCTTGCCAAAAAAGTAAATTGTGCCTTGTGATGCCATAGTTGAGCTAAATAGATCCATGTGGATTCAGTGCACAGCAGTGTGTGGGCGAAAAGTGCGGGAAAGTGCAGCGAGGTGCTCTCATAGTTTGCTGCACTCCACCACCCTCGCACCAGCCAAATAAGCCGAGCCTCCTCTTAGGGAACATGTGGGATCAATTTAGACCTCCAGCCTCTCCCTCCATGGGTGTCTCCACCCTATTTCCCCTCATGTTGTTTTGCCAGAGGGAGACCATGACTAGTCATAAGTAGAAACAGAGCTCTGTGTCTTAACACCCTCTGCTGGAGTGGCTTTCTGAGAGATGAAGGAGTCGAAGCTCCCAGTGTTTACAAGAGCGAAGCAGTGTCCATCTCTGGGACCCAAAGGAAGACAGGCAGATAGACTTTGTGATTATAAGGGCAGGTCTTCCGCATCTTTTGTGGAGATGAGTGGGCAGGGCAAACAAAGCCACTACCCGTTCATCTGTGGAGCAGAGTTCAACCAATCTAGATTTACATTTTGACTCACCACTCTGTGTAGAATTTGTATGTGATTATAGCATCTTTCAAATTCTTAATAGTTTGAAGGGAAAATGTAGAATGTGAAAGTTGTCACTTGTAGTGGTGAAACCCACAGAGAATTGTCACCTGAATCTGCAGCTTCCCTCGGCTTTACGGAGCTTGTTTAGCTGTCTGGCTTCTATCTGTTTTGGTTCACTCACTGCTCTCATAGCGTTGTTATTTTTTTATTTTTTTTTACCACTGTACCCTATCTGCACACACAGTTAGCAACTACCTGGTGAACACAGTGCAACATTTAGGACCTAAAGAGCTTGGCATTTCTCTCAGGAGTTTGTGGAGACTAAAAACAGAGCTAAAAGAGAGTGAATATTAGACTTACTGTATATTCACCAGGTGGCCAAAAACACCACCAAATAAATGCTCATCTTCCTCCATGTCTACTTGGGTGTGTAAACAAGCACAATATGAAAATGATTGTTTCCGTTGCCCCCAAGTGGCCTAAAATATCATTATGCAGGTGTTAAGATGCTGTGATATAGATTATTTTAACAATGGGTCAAATAACAGCATGTATGTAAAAGGGGCCGCTTGTAGTGATGAACCAAGAGAGAATTACCAGCTTATTCTGCATTTCTTCTCTGCTCTATTGAGTCTTTAACTCTTTGTTTTGCTTTTACGATCCACCATTGTGCACAATAAGGTCAATGTTGTGTTACAGCTTGTTAAATAAATCACTTAATAGTAAAAAAGTAAAGTAAAACAACTTTAAATATAATATTTTTATATATTTTAGACTCCAAGCTAATATTTTTCTGATTTTATCCGTCTGTTTTGCTTGTGTGCGGCGACATCCTATAAATACAAGTGGTGGCTCTCGTCTTTGAAGCCATGGATCCAGGGGGCTCTAGCCAGACTTGCCTCTTTTGCCCAGTCCCTTTGTAGTTCACTGCAGAGGCGACCTTATCCTGTCCTGTCTGTCACATGCTATTATTTCACACCTCTCTGGAAAGTTTATGAATAGGCATCTGTGTTATTTTAATATCCATTAGAACTTGACCTGCCAAACGATATGTACTTATAGATGTCCTTTTTTGTGTATAAAGCTACAAATATATATAAGGACCTTAGCTCGAGCCCCTATAATAATACAGCTGCTGTGACATTCAGGGAATTCTGTTTTTTTTTTTTGTTTTTTTTATAGCTTTATCTTCTCAGAAATTGTTTTCTCTCGAAAGGACAGACAAATGTGTTTTTAAACATTAGCAGTTCATCGTGCTGTGCATTAGCTGCTGTTTGCCTTCCACCCAAGCCTCACCTTTTTTAGCTTTCACCCACTCTCCATGACCCGCTGTGGACTAAACATGTTTGTTTGTCTATAAACCCCCCGCCAATTTGCAAAGTAAACCCAAGTGAAGCTTCACCTTGAACCAGTTTATAGGTGGGACACTGTACTCCAACCAGTTACTGTGTTATCCGTTTGAAATGTCTTTTTGAAAGACTTGCAACCTGTGCGACAGTGAGGATATTTTAAAAATGAGGTTTAATTCACGATGGACAAATGTATTCAGCCCTCAAGCCTTCACTACTCTCTGTGGATTCCAGGTCCACTTCCACCTAATGCAGAGTATTTAAGTGTCATGTGGATAGAAATCTCTGCCACACTTTGAATCTTCGAGCTAGTTTTAAAAGGTCAGAGTGGAGCCTATGTTGTGCAGCTGTGCTATTTCTACACAGTTTGACAGACAATATAAAAATGTGTAGTGAATTAATACTCTTCATGCTGGGGAAGGAAGTTGTTGACCACATCTGGGACAAAGGCAGTACCCCGAACCTTCTGCCGGAGAGCAGCCAGCCAGCCCGAAGCTGTAGATTTCCTCCGCCACACTGTTTTCTTTGGCTCAGCAGTGTGTAAAATTCTGCAAAAAAAAAGCCTGTTTTGATAATGTTATCTATGGCCAGCTGATGAAGTCATAGTTGCTCTATCTTAAACTGAAAAAACAAGGACAGGAAGTTTGATTTTGGATCCATAAAGAAATCACTTCTCACTCACTTGGGAGACGTGATCTTATGCAGAAATTACAGCAAAGTAAGAAAACGCATAATTAATTAAAATGAGGAAGCAGTTTACAGTTTAATGCCATATGGCTCAGTTATTTAATTTTTATTTAGTGGTTTGGATATTTTCATTTAACTTATGTGACAAGATTATAAAGCTTGACAGGCGTAGCAAGTGCTACTAAGGGAGGCGGGGCTTAGTGAATGGTCTATTGAGCGGTCTGGACTGCCACACCATGGTGCCACTTTACTCTAAGTTTGAATCTTAGTTGGAGTCTTAATCCGACCTGCACACGGCGGTGATCTAATTCAGTGACCTGGCTGCACCCAGTTAGTTCAGCGGCCTAAAACCATTTGATCAGAACTGACATGAACAGCGGACTTTGTTGTTCTCAGAGTGTGTTGCACAGCACCCCACCCCAGCAGTGTGAATAATTGCTAAAGTCCTGATTAAACTGCTGTGGAACTATTAGCCACCCGGCCAAATCCAGCTGATCCCTCAGGGCCACCATGCTTACAAAGGCGGTGGACCGATCATCAAGTCTAGACTGACAATGCTCCAAGTGGACCATATTGAAGTTCCAATCGAATATTTACTTAGCTTAGTATCTGGACACGCCTTCCCTTCTCCCTCTTTGACAGAAACTCTACTCCAGTTCCACTTTACCCATAATGCAGCAGTTATAATGTGCCTTTTTGCATTAGTCCCATGAGCACACTGGCTTTTAGCATCCCTGAATATCAGGAAGGATAACCTGTGAATATCAATTGGTTTGTTTTATCGAGCCTTATTCACGGCCATACGCAGCTCTCCTTTAATTGATTTTACATTCTGATCCTGCATCGCCCCCCCCCCCCACACCATGTGTGTTTTTTGAAGATGACAGCTAGTGTCAGCTCCCATTTTTCTCCCAGCTATATTCACACCTCTGGAAGTTTGAATCTGCCGTGGTTTAAATGAAGGGCAGGAGGCTGCAGTTAGCTTGGCCTCACAGTGACAACAGTTGCACAAACACCTGATGAGTGATGAGTATATTGACGTCAAAGCATGATGCCGTGATTGAGCATCTGCCTTCAGTCTGTGACGAGGGAAAATATCTGAGGAGATGCATATGTTTTCATTTTCTCACTGTGGCAGGTTAAGTGCCTTTGGATTTAGCCTGCCTTGCGCAGTATATCTTGCCTCCATGTTAATGAAATCAGAGCTTATCTGTGACGGACCCCGGCGTTCCTCGTTCCCAAGCATATCTCTGCTTGTACTAATGCGCTGGGTGCTGCAAATTGAGAAGTTTCCCTTGAGAGTGTGTGCAGAATACTATTAGTGAGTCTTAGGTGTTCCCTGGAGACCCACATTTTACATTCAGAGGAAAGTTTTCTTTCCTGATTTGAGGAGAATTTATGGTTGTCAGATGTATTTTTTGCCAACAGTTTTCAATTTAACGCTTTTTTAATCACTCCAGCATTGCAGAATTACTAATACACATATTTGACTTATGTCTTGCATATTTATGGACATTTTCATAAGCAAAAAGTATTTTTCCAATGTGATAACTAACTGTAATGTGCAGTCATAGTGAACAGGTCAAATGTGTTTGGTAGGGCTTGAATTGGCCGTGGTGTTTTGGGGGATATTTTAGGAAGAACTGGAGAGATGAGCCAATGCTCCCATTAACAATGTTGTGACTGATTTGATTAAGAACCCAAATTAATAGCTTCAGAGGGGAGGAGGTGGAGTAAGAGGCGGAGCAGGAAAGGCAGAAATACTGCTGAGCAGTCAGAAACTACACCTGGCTCTGGGAAGCACCAACATAAACAATTCTTCGGGATAGTGCAAAAGTAGCAACGGTACAGCTGTCTCAACCCCAGAGCTAAGTAACGACCCAAAGGAGCCCCAATGCAAGTGTAGCTCAAATGTCAAGTTTCAGCCTGAACCCTTGAAAAACGTCAGCTCGGCTCTGGCAGTGACGGGCAAGGAGTTGGTGTAGTTGTTGTGTCTGGAGTGGCGGACAAAAGGTCCTTTTCCTCAGCAGGAGGTGACAGAGAATGTGACAACAGCTGCCTGTGGAGCCTGCTGTCATGTGGCATGGGTGGAGGTGTGGCAGCAGCTGGAACAGGAGAGCACTGGTAAAGATATGCAGAGCTGAGGCTAAAGAGGAGAAAACAGGAAAAACAACAACAACATGCCTCTGTGTATCAGCCTCCTGCTTCTCACAAAGTCATATTTTTAGACCATCACTAATATACATCAGAGCTTTTGTCTCACCATTTCAAGAGCCTGTCATGTTGCAGTGTGTAAAATCTTAGTAATGCATTATTTGGTATGGTAACAAGCAGGAAGAGATTTTTCACATGGGAGAAAAACATCCAGACCGGATAGTTTACTTTGTACATATAAGTAAATGCAATCTTTAAAAAATGTAAAGAAATGAGCAACTACATACAGGGATTGGACAATGAAACTGAAACACCTGGTTTTAGACCACAATAATTTATTAGTATGGTGTAGGGTCTCCTTTTGCGGCCAATACAGCGTCAATTCGTCGTGGGAATGACATATACAAGTCCTGGACAGTGGTCAGAGGGATTTTAAGCCATTCTTCTTGCAGGATAGTGGCCAGGTCACGACGTGATGCTGGTGGAGGAAAATGTTTCCTGACTCGCTCCTCCAAAACACCCCAAAGTGGCTCAATAATATTTAGATCTGGTGACTGTGCAGGCCATGGGAGATGTTCAACTTCACTTTCATGTTCATCAAACCAATCTTTCACCAGTCTTGCTGTGTGTATTGGTGCATTGTCATCCTGATACACGGCACCTCCTTCAGGATACAATGTTTGAACCATTGGATGCACATGGTCCTCCAGAATGGTTCGGTAGTCCTTGGCAGTGACGCGCCCATCTAGCACAAGTATGGGGCCAAGGGAATGCCATGATATGGCAGCCCAAACCATC
>NC_060170.1:32403953-32491099 GCF_021292245.1 Micropterus dolomieu
CACATCTTTTCCTTCCCTTCGCCTCTCTATTAATGTGCTTGGACACAGAGCTCTGTGAACAGCCAGCCTCTTTAGCAATGACCTTTTGTGTCTTGCCCTCCTTGTGCAAGGTGTCAAAGGTCGTCTTTTGGATAGCTGTCAAGTCAGCAGTCTTCCCCATGATTGTGTAGCCTACAGAACTAGACTGAGAGACCATTTAAAGGCCTTTGCAGGTGTTTTGAGTTAATTAGCTGATTAGAGTGTGGCACCAGGTGTCTTCAAAATTGAACCTTTTCACAATATTCTAATTTTCTGAGATACTGATTTTGGGGTTTTCATTAGTTGTCAGTTATAATCATCAAAATTAAAAGGAATGAACACTTGAAATATATCAGTCTGTGTGGAATGAATGTATACATTATGCAAGTTTCACTTTTGAATGGAATTACTGAAATAAATCAGCTTTTGGTTGATATTCTAATTATATGACCAGCATCTGTATATTTGCAGCACATTTTTCAAATGCTAACACGCTGTTTTTAAATCTGTTAAACACATTAAAATTTAGTGCATTTCTGCAGTGACCATATTGAAATATCTAGAAAACCTTAGAAGAATATTTACAATAAAATTAATCTATAATTTTCCAAAAGACATCTGATTGCAATTTCAGTTGAAATCCTAACCAGGGTCCTGTTGTTACACTCTTCTCGTTACCAAACAGACAAAAAGGGGACCGCAAAAGAAGAAGCTTAAGCTAAAAGGACGAGTGTCAGGGAGAGGGAAGACTGAAACCACAGTACAGTATGAGTATATTATTTTATTTAGTATATTATTTATTATATTATTTTTGTAATTATTTTTGCAGCCCTGGAATTTCAGCAATTTGTTTTTGTTTCAACCTTTTATTTTAAAGCAAAAAATCTGCACTTACACATACAACAGTGTGTTATGAGTGACAACGTACGCTTTCTGAAAGAGGACTGATGCCAATGTTATGTCAAGCAAGCTTATTTTGAGACATGTATGCTTTGTTGGAGTGAGTGAGTTTTGGAGAAACATGTTGGTAATGCAGACTCTATGCTGGCCAACCAACAGGAGCAATTTGGGACATGTGGACAGGAGGAGGTGAGGATCGAACCGCTCTGTGATCAGTGGACAACTCACTCTACCTCCCAAGCCACAGCTGCAGCTGCAGGGATTGGACAATGAAACTGAAACACCTGGTTTTAGACCACAATAATTTATTAGTATGGTGTAGGGCCTCCTTTTGCGGCCAATACAGCGTCAATTCGTCTTGGGAATGACATATACAAGTCCTGCACAGTGGTCAGAGGGATTTTAAGCCATTCTTCTTGCAGGATAGTGGCCAGGTCACGACGTGATGCTGGTGGAGGAAAATGTTTCCTGACTCGCTCCTCCAAAACACCCCAAAGTGGCTCAATAATATTTAGATCTGGTGACTGTGCAGGCCATGGGAGATGTTCAACTTCACTTTCATGTTCATCAAACCAATCTTTCACCAGTCTTGCTGTGTGTATTGGTGCATTGTCATCCTGATACACGGCACCTCCTTCAGGATACAATGTTTGAACCATTGGATGCACATGGTCCTCCAGAATGGTTCGGTAGTCCTTGGCAGTGACGCGCCCATCTAGCACAAGTATGGGGCCAAGGGAATGCCATGATATGGCAGCCCAAACCATCACTGATCCACCCCCATGCTTCACTCTGGGCATGCAACAGTCTGGGTGGTATGCTTCTTTGGGGCTTCTCCACACCGTAACTCTCCCGGATGTGGGGAAAACAGTGAAGGCGGACTCATCAGAGAACAATACATGTTTCACATTGTCCACATCCCAAGATTTGCGCTCCTTGCACCATTGAAACCGACGTTTGGCATTGGCACGAGTGACCAAAGGTTTGGCTATAGCAGCCCGGCCGTGTATATTGACCCTGTGGAGCTCCCGATGGACAGTTTTGGTGGAAACAGGAGAGTTGAGGTGCACATTTAATTCTGCTGTGATTTGGGCAGCCGTCGTTTTATGTTCTTTGGATACGATCCGGGTTAGCACCCGAACATCCCTTTCAGACAGCTTCCTCTTGCGTCCACAGTTAATCCTGTTGGATGTGGTTCGTCCTTCTTGGTGGTATGCTGACATTACCCTGGATACCATGGCTCTTGATACATCACAAAGACTTGCTGTCTTGGTCACAGATGCGCCAGCAAGACGTGCACCAACAATTTGTCCTCTTTTGAACTCTGGTATGTCACCCATAATGTTGTGTGCATTGCAATATTTTGAGCAAAACTGTGCTCTTACCCTGCTAATTGGACCTTCACAGTCTGCTCTTATTGGTTCAATGTGCAATTAATGAAGATTGGCCACCAGGCTGGTCCAATTTAGCCATGAAACCTCCCACACTAAAATGAGAGGCGTCTCAGTTTCATTGTCCAACCCCTGTATGTGTGCAGTAGATTTATTTGAAAAATTTAAGCATTAACCAAATCTGATGGAAACAGGTGACTTGTCTATAATGTCACAAGTACAAATACCTTTTAAAGTTTACGTTAAGTTTTGGTAGGACATTGCATTTAGCTCAGTTTTATTATGTGTAAACAATTTTCATGGCAGAAAATTTAGATTCTTGGTAGGGAGGAAAAGCTTCTGAAGTGTCGTTTCCACCACACAACGCCTGTGCTCTGTTAAATTAAAAGACAAGAATAGCAAAATATTTACACGTATTTGTACTGGACCTTGGCAAAACAGCACATTAGAGTCAATTTAGATGGATGGCTTCCCAGACACGGCTAGTGTAGCGTTGATAAACAATACAGTGTATGAAATCATATATACTGTATACTGTAACAGTCATATCAGATGTGGCTTTCAATGACTGGAGAATATCTAATTTTCAATAAATACTGGCTTCACACATAGAGGGTAACATTAGCTCAGCCTGCAACCCACCAGACCAGATGGCCGCAGAGAAGCAGGTTTGTGCTGCTAATAGACTCTTTGAGTCACACTCCGGGTCACAGTCTCCCAGCTTGGCATGACCTCGCACCTCGTATACACGTACATTTACAAAGACAAAAACACATGTGTAAAGGACTCTGATTGCTTTAGACATTAAAGGCCTAATCAGATGTTTCTGTTTCACATAGCCTTTGAACTTCTAAGTGCTTTTTTAGAACAACTATGAATAGCAAGAACGTGAAACTTGGCTGCAGGACAAATGCTATAAACTGTGACCCGCCGCACTTCTATGCGTTTCATTAGTATAATCACTGTATAATCACTTCTCCATGGCTCGCAGGGTTAAATGTAACTTAGCCTGTGGGTCAGCAGGAGCAGTCAGACATGTGATGCTGTCTGCCTCTGAATCGGAGTTGTGTTTTGAAGCAGAGTGTCTACAGACATGTGGCTCTACCCCGAGAGCGGCGTCGGCGAGGAGGGAGGCTGCTGGTGCTGCCAACACATTTTTCAAGCCCTGTCGAGGTGATGACTTGTGGTGCGCTTAATGAAGCACACAGGCAGAATGAGCAGGGGTATTGATCTTCCCTCTCATGAGTTATGCATGAAGCAGGAGCTAATTATTTTCAGATATAAACTGAGACTTTACAATGGAAAAAGTTCATGAATGAGTGGCATGCCTGAATCTTTTTCACTCTTGGTTCATGTCAGTAGTATACCAACTTATCGTAAAGTTGACATAAATTGATATTCTCTGATTAAATGTAAAATATATTGTTAGGTAATAGGTTATATAAAAAAACCCTGCATATTTATATTAAAAATGGGTCAACTAAATGTAAATGCTCCGTACTTGTATAGTGCCTTTCTAGTCTTTTCGACCACTCAAAGCGCTTTTACACTACATCTGCATTCACCATTCACACACTGGCGGAAGAGCCGCCAGGGGCAATTCAGGGTTCAGTATCTTGCCCAAGGACACTTCGACATGCAGCCATACAGAATGATCACCCGACTGCAGTTGCCTTCAGCTGTGGCACATTTTAGCACCTTTCAGCTTATTGTTTTGGTTTTACGAGCCACAACTTTACTGTTTTGGTTGATTCTGACCGCTCTCATCAACTTTTCTTTCCCTCATTACAAGCAACTGTTCTTAGCAAGACCAGCTCTGATAAACCCGCTTCACACTACCTGCCCAGCACCAAAGAATGGACAGACGACGTTGGCGACAAGCTGGTGAAGTTGAATGGAGAGTAAATATAGGTGGCCAGAAACACAGCTCCAAATGAATGCTAATGTTTCTCCGGATCTGCTGGATTTGTAAATAGGAAACTTTCTGCTAACACAATAGCCAACTGTTTACTTTATAAGCTGATAAGATATGTCAGCCAAGTGGCCAAAAAACCATTATTAGAACAAACAACTTTAAACACATTAAAAATACTGAGAATCTCAGCAACAGCGTTCAGCTTTTGCGTATAATCGTCTCTGTGGTTGGCTCTGCGAACATATGAGAGACTGCAGTGGAATGTGTCAGTGTTTCAGCATATACTTTAATTGACATTTAATTGGTTGGTGGATTAATAAGGGCATGAGATTAGTTGGATGCGTAGAGGTGCAGTAGGCATTCGTCTGTCACATTCCCTATAGCCTAGAGGAACAACTTCACCCCCATGTGTCAGGCATCGCCTCACCTACAAGACTTTCTGCCACGAGCACGTCAATCTGCAGCCAGTTTTTGGTCACTTTTAGGCATGCATCATCTGTCAAACACTGTTACGGAGAATGACATGTGTCCTCAGCTGCTTCACGTGCCTCCAAGGTAAGAGGAAAAGTTTGAGTTTGGAAGTGCAACAAAGACGTCTGGTGTTTATTTAGAGGCTGTAACATCAGTTTATTAGCGTTAGAGGTCAAGCCATACAAGTCGGCATGATTTCTTCTCACAGTCTTACAGAGCAACAGGGCTGCTGTTGTCCTTTACTGCCCCGCTTACAGACCATTAATGCATGATAAGTGTGTTTACTGCTTAATCGTTTGCAGTGTGTGTTACTGCTTTACATTCAGTGTGTGTGTCAGAGCCCAGAGACCCAACGACAAGGGCTGCCATTCAAGCACTTCACTGTGCTCATTTGCAATCTGCTCTCCACATTGCCAGGCTAAGTGGTGACTGAGTGAGGCCTATTTTTAACTCCCCCTTGTAACTGGAGCACAGCGCTCTCTCATTGAAATGGGTAACGGGGCTAAAAGGCAGGTAGTTGTCAATCAGGAACTATGGACGCATAGTTGCAGTGTATGTTCATTTCCGTTCTCTTCCACAGCTTTTTCCTCCTCCTCCTTTTTTTTTCCTCCACAAAAAAATGGAGCCTTTTTTTTTTTTTTTTTTAGTTTTGAGATCCGCTGCTGGGAGCGTTTAGGAGTTTAACTTGACTCAGGAATCTCGGTAGCTTTTTGGGCTCACTGAGCAGGCAGCCTGCCAGTCTCTTATCTTCAAACCATATCCAGAGGACATTTTTATCAGTCTTCATTGTGTACAAACCAAGAGCCCAACATGCTCTGGCCAGTTTACTGAGCAAACAGCTGATAAACTTTTTTCATCCCCCTCCATTTGAACATTTCAACCAAATACAAGGGAAAGTGAAACTTTAATAAATCTTGGGACTCTTCAGCATCTTGATGGAGACGTTTAATTCTTGGTGATATCACAGGCGACCTCTTTGCATGAGGTCTGAGCACCTGGTGATCATCGGTCGGCTTGTAATGCCTGGCTGTGGCTGTGACTTGTGTCCACTGGGTATGAATGGAACAGATGGGCCTGGGGCTTAAGTGGCGAAGTAATTCTGCTGAAACAGACACCTGTGCACCACGAGAGCGCTTCGTGCTCTTGTCCACTTACACACACTGATCTCGTAATGTCGGCTGAGGTCGGATCAGTCTCAGCCAGATGGGCCTAATTAGTTGATGTGTCTGTATTAAAATGATTTGTCAGAACAGAAGTCACAGAGTTGAGTTGATATGGGAATATTTCTGATAACCCGGTTCACTGTTTCTACCAGTATGATATGAACACTCATCTTTGCTGCGTCATGGTGCACTGTACTGAAAATACCAGTGCGTCATCGATTCTGGGATGCTGAGGTGGTAGCCTGTCAAATAAAGACATTTCCGTGTTAAGGAGCTGTGACACAGCACAATTTGAATCTGAATGTTGGAGATTTCCTTGTTGGCCTATAATGGAGAGCAGTCCTCCGTTCTCCTCTTACACCTGCTGCGGAGTGTCTTAGCTGCACTCTGTTGCTCGGATGCTGCCAGTCTCATTGATGCCAGGGTTTAATGAGGCTTGCATTATGCCACAGCTGGCCTAGGCCCGGTCCCAACACCGGATACTGACTCAGGAGCTGAGGATTAGGGCTCTGCTGAAGGCTTATCACCTTCTAGAGACCACCGTCCAGATAGTTGCACTTTATATACCAACACCTACACACACACACCTGTGCTTGTGCACGTAGAATTTGAACTGTACTATGATTTTGGTATTTCAGAGCTTAAAACTGCGATATATTTGTATCATCACCACATATCCATAACATGGAAACATTAGCCTAACAAAATATCTTAAGTAAAGGTACCATTTCTTTCTTGCTTTGCTTTGCGCAGATGTGGGTGAAAGCTCCAAAGCTTAAGTGGACCTTGAGTTAAGATCAAGAATGAAATTTTACACTGAGTGTTTTTGTTTCATTATTTATTAAAGACTCCTATAAAAAAAAGAAAAGAAAGAAATGTTGGTATTCATTATTCAGTTATATTGCTAAATTGTTTCTTTTGCTAACTGCTATCCAACTTGCTAGCAAAACTCACAAACGAGCTAGCAACAAGTCTAGCTAGCATGTCACACAGATAAAACATGGCTGTGTCCAAAATCGCCGTGTTATAGTGCTGTCCGAATGTATAATGATAACTATTATAGGCTACACTATATAGTCCACTCAGTGTATCCCAGAATGCATTTTGAAAAGTAGTGTACAACCGATGGTCACTAACCAAGCCCTACATCATGCATTGCGCTGATAGAAAAACAGTCCACCAACTAATTGTCCGACAGCAATGATGTAATTAACGTCGCTGAAATAATGATCAGAGTCGTGTCCGAAAGTGTTGCTCTTAATAATGTGAGTGAGCTCACTATATAGTGCTCTACATACAACTCCCTACATAGGGGGTAGGGAGTAGTGAAGGAGTGGGGATTTCAGACACAGCCCATGACTGGATCACTTTCATGTAAAACGTGTTATCATATTAAATGAATATTTAGGATACTTTAAGTTTTTATAGCAGTTTACTTGTGTCAACTCTAGCCAAACACATTTAAGCATTAAATGAATGCGCACAAAGCGTCAGTGCTCAATTACAGTAATGACTTTATTGAAAGAACTTATTTTCAGTCCTTCTTGCAAAAACTGAATACATTTAGAAATGTTTTAATTCTTTTGAATACCTGCCCAGTACAGTACATTGTGTGCACTGAGAGTATCAGCCAATAGAGCTTATGTCCAGGGACAATCACACACAACCACACACACAACCACACACAAACACCTGCCCCTGCTCATGCTTATACATTTACACACACACACACACACAGTGGCAGTGGGGTGGTTATCATGTATAAACGAATGTTCTGGAAAAACCGTGTCAGCTGGAGAAACTGGACACTGCTTTACTAAATAAACAGTAAAACAAAGCAGGTTGTTTTGTCCCATTCTTCACGTCATGAATAAAATAATGTTGCTCGAAAGCCAACACTTCATTACTGCGAGGCACAAAATAGCCGTTCAAATCTTTGGTGTCACACAGAGGAAATTAGGTTTGCTGATGGGGGGACAACAACATACAAATACACACCACATAAACAAACACCAAGAGATTGACGCTACAATCAGTTTGTGTTTCCCATGTGTAGAAAAATAAAATCTTACAGCAGGCCCGAATGAAATCCTTTGTTGCTCTCACGTAATAGATTTTATTTCCAAAGCTCTCAGCTGACCCTAAAATGAGTTTCAAATAATTTATCGGGTCTTTAGTGAAGCCTTGTAACGTTGCATTGAAGTAACCGTTGCTAGTGAGACAGCTAATTGATTGCTGCTTTTCAAATCGGAGGGCTTTTGTCACTACCTTCTTGTTAATCCACTGCTTTTCGTTTTAATAATGCAGAGAGACTGACACTTGCTTTCATGGGTCTGTAAAAAATTATTGTTGTAGATATTGTCACTCCTGTGTGTAGGTGTGTGTATGTGCCACCTGGTTAAACAGCACGTCTCCATATTTGCAAGCCTTGGACACCAGCTTAGCAGCTATTCTCCATTCAAGTCAACCTTCTCTGTTTGAAATTGTTTCAGTCATTATGGGACTTTCAGCAGGCTAGGAACAGTGATTTCCCGTGGGTGTGGGGTTGTGGCCGTTTTATTAGATTGGGAAGAGGTGAGCTTTGAGGTTGACAGAGTCAGCATTAAGAAGAAACACAATGATCTGTTGTTTACTTTGTGCACATTTTCAAATATAGGCATTTAAACACAAAGATGCACTGACGTTTCTCCCGCTGTGAGACCTAACAGCGTGAATAGGAGTTTACAAAACAAGCTGTTCACACACAATACAGGGGCAAGCTGAGGGCAAGGTGCTTAAATAAGGCTTTAGCTTGTCATGGTTTTTTGGCTATGCAGCTGTGTGTTTTTGTGTGTGTGTGTGTGTGTGTGTGTGTGTGTGTGTGAACTGTGACCTGTCACCTGTCACATAAAAGGGTGTGAAGTCATGGCAAAGTGAATGCAAGGCCTAGTTTTCCCTGACTAATCCCTGCAGGATGGGACGCCTGGCTCCCGCACTGATTATGTTCCTATCACTGCCCATTGTATCAGCACATTCTGCTGCTTTATATAATATTATCTGCTATTTAATGGAGGCTTTTATGCAAAGCGCATTTCTGGAGCCATCCATACCAAATACGAAGGTGCTTTCCCGGTGCTGTAATGTACTGCTTTTATCCAAAGTGCCTTCATTAGAGGGCATACATATTTAGTATGTGTGGCTTTAGTAATAATGGAAACGTTATCTTTGGCAGCGTGAAAGCAGATAAAGATAAACCCAACTGAAATTAGTTTGCTGCATTTCAATTGGAGATACTTCAGTCCAGTTTTATATTGTTGCCAAGAAATCAGGGTCTGTAGCATTTAGCACTACCTGGCAGCATAGAGTGTGTGTGCACTACCTATTATATTGAAGAGCAACTGGAGCCATTTGCATTTACATTACATGTAAATTTACTCATTTAGCTGACGCTTTTATCAAAAGTGACTTACTATTACTTTGTATGTCAGACGTTGCACACCTATGGAGCAACTAGATGTTAAGTGTCTTGCTCAGGGACACAATTGTGGATGTTTCGCAGTGGGAATCAAATCCAGGTCTCCCACACCAATGGCATGTGTCTTATCCACTCCCCCCACCTCAATTGCAATACCTTGGTTATAATGTAAGTGTTTACCAGTTGTGGATCTACTCATCACTAAACTAAAATGGGTTGCAGCACACAAACAACTACTTATGTAGATGTTAGTTGTTACTGAATATTTACACATACTAACTGCCAGGTGTAAGTGTTGCATAGCTAATTGAATCGGCTGACAAAACCTGCTTGCTAATATTTGACCTGTCAACTGGGGTTATTTTAAACTACATTTAACAAAAGTAACACAATATACCATGAATTATATTAAATAATGTTAGACTGTACTATAAAATAACATGCAGTTAAGCGTAATCGGATATTTCACTCTCACACGAAACTGCATGACTACATACGAATGCATGGGTAAAGGTTTTAAAAACAAACAGTCTGGTGCTGCTTTTCCTGCTTCTAGAGTGACCGTTTCATGTGCTTGCTGTAGATTTGAACAGCACCCACTACAGTGTCTGCAAACACACAGGAGTGTGTGCACACCTGCAGAAGAGATGGGTTTCCACAGGGACGCTGAGAGCTTGACTTTAAAACACAAACATTTCTCTATGTGTGCATATAAGTAAAATAGGTAATAGCTCCATTTACAAAGGACTGGCAGTTAAGTTTAATACATGGCCCCAAAGATTGTCACACTTGTAAGTTATTTCACAGCTCGTGATGTTGCAGCGACTTCTTGTTCATACAGTTTGTTGCTTTTTATTAGACAGCACAACAGATGCTTCCTACCAGCCAATCAACTAGGTGACATTCTTTACATTTTAATGGTGCAACCCTATATAATAAAGCAGGAGTTTGAAACTATGAGCACTTTGGGGAGCCTTACACAATTAATTACTCATAGCTGGGGCTACCCAATCCTAAACCCTTGACCCTGGCAGTGTTACAATACACAATAATATATACACTTATCAGCTGTGACATCATGACCACTGACAGGTGAATTGACTTGGCCTCCAAATTACAGGTCTTAAAGGATCTGCTCCTAAGGTCTTGTGGCCAGATACCACATCACACCTTCAGAGGTCAAGTGGAGTCCATGCCACGACGGGTCCGGCCTGTTTTGGCGGCAAAAGGAGGACCATAATGTGGCTAATCTGTTTATGCTGTGATGTGGCGCCTGCACCTAATTAATTTTAGGATTATTGAACTGTTCCGTGAGTCACACAACTAACATCAATCAATGTTTCTACTGTTGCTGTTGCTGAATTGTTGCTGTGTCCAGTCGCGTATGGCAGGGAACTTGCCTCGGATATAGCATGTAATTAAGACACATTTAAGAATCTTATGGTCTAAAAGGGCTTTGTGGTACACGGACACCAGCATGTGTTCATTACATATTTTTAAAAGGCACCTAAGCGGTCTGACTGAAATAGAACAAGTTCCTCTTACATTGGGCAGCTATAAATATTTTACAGCCTTCAATGGAAAACTCTTTGTCTTTCTTCTGCACAATTACAACAAGACCAGGTTCTCTGTTAGTTGGGGCAATGGCTGTGAAGAAGGGAGTGTGAGAACACAAGTCACTATTTGACATGTGACTTTAATGTTAGATTTGTAGCAAGAGACACAGGATGGGGGATGTTGTTTCCTCCACCAGCACCCCCCGCCGCCCCATGAAAAAGGATATGTTTTTCTTGATTAGAGGAGGAAGGATGTTGTCACTGTTGGGAGAGATGGATAGCCATAGAAGATGGCGTCCAATAAAATACACAAATCCCACATAAATGATGTCTGAGGATGCTAGATGATGCAGTGATTTTAAGATAAATGTAGTGTGTTGCAGTGCGATTAAATGCATTTTCAAAGGTCACAACCAAACCTGAATGAACTAATCCCATTAGGGTTAAATTAATATGTGATTTAAAGGCTAAAAACAGCACATTTGAATCTACTTTGCTGATAAATGATATGGTGTTTGTGCAAAGAAGTCTGCTAAAAATATACATCTTAAATGTTTAGCCCTGCTTTGTTGGCACTGTGGAGAGGCCTGAAACATGGGAAGGTTTATTTAAAAAAAACGTTATGTGAGTCTGTTATATCACAAACAACTCAGTCTAACCTACTTTTTTAACAGTCAAATGTTCGTCCTTTGTGTATTAATTACTCAGAAAATGTGTTAGCTTTAGTTTTCACATTCCCAGAGCTTCTCACTGTGGGTTGTTGTTGTTTTTGTGGAAAATGTGTCAGATTATTGCCGTACTCCTCCAGTCAAAATGTCACGATGCTCTCTGACCAAAGAGCTGTTTCATGGTAGAGGAGTGGGACATTTGAGGTGAAGTCCTACTTGTTTCAACATCGGACAAACGTTCACTCGCCCTTTGGCATTAAAATCTGAGTGTGTAGGTAGGTGGAAAAACTGGAGGAGAGGGAGGATGAAAATAGAGGCAGATGAGACGAGAGGCGCTGTGTTTTCCTAGAAGCTGCTTGTACCAGACCTCATTACCTGCAGCAATTGTTGTCATGAGCGCTATGTTAATACCGTATATTGATTCGCTTGGTTGTAACACTGCCTTCGTAATAAAATGAGAGAGGTAAAAAAAAATGTTCTCCCTCTCCTCCTAGGCTGTTTTGTTATTAGTGGGACACTTAAGGGAATATTTGTTCTACAAAATGTCTGTGTGCTGCAGCCCTGACCGTTGCGCTCTTTAGGCCAGGCATTAGATGCAGCTTTTTCCGAGGACACGTCACAGTAAACAGGGCATCGTTTCGGTCTCAGGTTAGAGTCACAATATGGTTCATTTAACTGCTGACACTCCACAACCATCAACAGAGATGTCAAGCATGTTTGATCAGCAACATCCTGGGTGAGGTCAAGCGCACGGGAGGAGGTGCTTAAGCCGACCAACAAGGGGGGAGATGACCTTGACTCTGCAGGTTTTAAAAGCTTCTCCTGTGATCAGTGTTACAGTGTATTTCCCCTTTAAAGATGCAGGAGGAAGTAAGTAAGAGGCAACACACACCAGCCACGCCATATAGACAGAAGAAGAAGGATGAGCAAATATGTTAAAACTGTGTTTCTGGAATGGTGCGTTAATGATGGGCATGTCTTGATGCATTTGGTGTGTGGGATTACAGAGTAAAAACCAAAAGGCAGAGGTGTTTTGACTCCAGTGTTGCCAGGTGTACGATAATTGTTGCATTTGTATGATAATTTAGCTCACTGATTTGGAACAGCCTTACAGCGTCTCTAATGTATCATGGGAAAAACTGATAAATATTTACATGATCCAATCACATCTCTGCTGACATCTTGTAAAAGAAGTGAGCATGTAATTAGCACGTGTCTTGTTGTCTGTGCTCAAAGAGCAATCACTCAATTTTGAGCCAAAGCTGAACTGTTAACCTTGAGCCTTGAAATCACGCTTGTTATAATTGTCAGTTAAACATCTGCAAAGACAACCAAACGGCTGTGTGTAAAGTGGCAGTATTTGCGGCGGGACCTCCCACCCATGCCCTTCCAGAAGCCTCTTTCTCCTACCTGCTGCTGGGTTGACATATTTTCCACTGTGGGTTGAAGCAACAGACCATCCAGGCTCAATAGAGCCTCCATTCATTCATTGAACTGAAGGAAGGAGGTGGAGGCTCCACCCAGTGAGGGCCGCTGTTCTCTTCTCCTCGTGAAAAGGTGTGGATGTAAAATGTTCTGACTCATGAACTGTTCGTTTCATTCATGGCTCAGGAGGGACCGGCGCTGGTTATAATCCAGGCTTCGGGGAGGTTATGTGGAAATGAAAGAGAGCAGCATTGTTGCGTGGTGAGAGACAGGCTTTGCTCTGTCTGTGGTCATTTTTAATGAGATCCGTCCTTCACACATGTGTGTTTACTGTAAACCCTTCCTACTAGTTAGTCTGAAATGCACTGATGAGCAAGGTGTTGCTCTGCTGAGGAATCTCAAAGAAACAAAGAAAAATAATCTTACACTGCTGATCCAATATGCAACAGCATGGGAATCAACATTTGCTTCCTCTGATCAGATTCCTGCTGTTACAAATTGCCTTCATGCATATGTGATTTTGGCCCTACACCCTTTGCCCGCCTCTCACTTTGTGATTAATGGTTCGGGGATAAGATGAGTGCCTGTGGCTGACAGCGGAACAATTAATGCCCCACTCTGCTGCTTTTTTCTGCAGAGAATGAGACTGAGCCCCCCTCCCCAACCACACCACCACCACCACCACCCCCCCACCCCTAAGCAACTGTCAGAAAACTGCTGAACATAAAGATGCAGAGCCAGTAAACAAGAGAATAATCCTCTAATTAAATATTTTTGGTGGGAACGCTAAGTTTTTTCGACAGTGTTTATTTAATAGTCCTGCCAGGTCGCGGAAACGGATCAAGGGAAATTTTGTTTCAAAAGCCTACAATCGCATGACATTTCTCTTCCCGTCACAGAGAGTGACTTGTGAAGAGCCAGTAACACCCCCAACACACACAAACACCAGCTCTCTTAACCAGCCATAAGAGACAAACTGTGTGTCACTTTCACAAATTTAACGAGAACTGAATCTCCACGTCATTTTTATACTCATTGTAAAGCTGCATTACTTTTGCATTTATACATGTTTATTTAACTTTTGCAATGCAAATCAACCACACCAGGTATTCTACATCTTTGCAAATCTTGTTATATTGCATCGACATCTGACATGAAGCCAAAAGCTCAGCCTTCCTCAGGGAAGCAATATTTCACTTCACATCCCTTTGCTGATTCAATCTCCTTTTAATCTGATAATCTGAAAATGAATCGAGCTCTTGCATGTTCTGCCATAAGGGAAGTGTCTCGAGTCAGATAAACCTTTTAAGCTTATACTGAAACATTCAAGACAGTGAGGTGATACTCACTGGTGTTCAGCACCTGTACGTCAAGAATGCATGACTAGAAATATCAGAGGAAGATGGAGAGGAGGTATGTCATTTCAAGTGATGGATGGTGTCATAAAGTGTGCGCTGACAGGATTTGGAGTTTTAAAGCCGATGATATCGAGGCGCTCTTTGCTTTCTATGAAGTTGGGGGGAAAAAGGCAACCCAAAGTAGAGTCATGGCCGGGTTACTGCAGGGTAGAAAAGTCCTGGAAGTAAAGCAGAACACAGAGAGTGTACAGTCAGTTGAACCTTTTTATTTTACTTTGCTTACTATTTTACAAAAAGAAAAACTCTCCTCCTTTTTGCCTGAGCTATGCCTGCCAAGAGCAGGGGAGTAAGTGAAGGTTTTGGCCAGGAGAATGATTTCATTTGGAAGAAGGATCAGAAAATGCCCTCTGCATACTGTTGCATTAAACGGGGTCATGTGAAAAAGAGAAAGAGAGCCCAGCTTTACTCATATTTGTTCTTTGTATCTGTGTTATCAATAGTAGGAAACCTTTCTTTGAGTCCTGCATTCATCTGCAGATATCCATTTATATATGTATTATATATTATTACCCGGCAATAAAAGCGCCATTCTCACATGTCCCAGCTCTTCAGGTAATCGCTTCACAACAGAGATTAAACCTGCAGATGGAGTGTCATGGGACACACTGATGGTGTCAGGCCTGATGTAGTATTCACAATGAGCGTGCTGTTTGGTTTTAAGCCCTGTGGGCAGAGCAGTATGGGTCTGGCTCATAATTCAATGATAATGTTGCAAAAGTGCAGTACTCAAGTCTCATGCTGATACAAACTGGAGCAGAGCAAGGTGTTGTCCATGCGGACTGCTTAGCTGAGTCTCGGATGTTACAAGCTGTCTCCATTAAGTCATTGTGGAAAGAAAATGAATTAGTTAGCAGCACAGAATCAGAAATATGGCTAATGCATTCCAGATTGACTCCAGCTCAATTAGGCTTTTATTGCCTCATTCTACTGTTATTAGATTTTCACAGAATGTTGACTCAGCAAACTAACACGCTTGGATTTAATTGTCATTTGACAGTTTGTTTAATTTTATAAATCATCTGTAGATGTTAAATTACCTGCCTACCTTATGGGACAGGCCTTTAATTCCTTTTGCACAAATCTCTATACTACTACTATAAAAATGTTAACTTCAACCAGTATGAATATTACTTGTATAAAAAATAGACTATCTGATAACATATAAATTACGAATCATTCATTTGATCTAGTCCAACTTCATGCACAGAGATAAGAGACTGACCAGACCGGTAAATCTAAATGAATAATGTTTTGAAAAGTGAACTAAAAGAAAGAAATGTGGAGAATCAGATTGATCTTACAATGTGTAACATGTCCATATTGACAAATGTTTATACATTTATATTGGTTTTCACAATCTAAGCAGCTTGAAGTAGCTCAAGTGGGCGACCCGGTGGGCTTTTAGAGGTTTTATACATCCAAAGAAATTATATAAAAATGAGACCAGGCTACACCAGGAAATAAACATTGTTAATATTGGATTGCACGGCTACTCATAAGACTGTCATGATGAAGTGTATATAAAGCACTTCTGTTGCGTGTTGCCAGTCACAACTTGTCCACCAAAACTAAAGTTAGGACTAAAGCAGATTGAGAACACTGTTTTTTGAAATTTAATTAAAGTGGCAAGGTTTATTATTCATAATAAAAGACAGTAACCAGCAAAGGGTTGTTTGAAGTACTGTTGAGATGATAAAATATAGTCCAGTTTATCCTCACATTCAGGTGCGAACTGCACTTCATAGAACCGTGCAAACAGCCTCTGCATGGTTTAGCTGGGACTGTTGTCATGTTTTTTAATAGGATTATATGACATGTTAGCTCCTATGTGTCTCATATTTCAGATGTGTATCATGATACACAACAGGTACAGGACAGAACAGGCTTTTAATTTATTTATATAATTTGATTAGTTTTCAGCTGTGTTTTTAGCCACTACCAGACTGAACCAGACAATTTCTGTTCCCCACAAGATGCTGTAAATTGTCAAAGTGTTTGGTGATCTAATGCCATCAAGTCAAACTCTGAATTTGTCCAATACTTTGATTTACAACCAAATCATAAAACTAATGGCATGTACTTAGTGTTTAGTGCTAATTAACAAACGTTAGCATGGTGCCACATGGTACTCTACCTACCATCATAGCATTGACATTGTGAGCATGTTCCCATGCTAGCGTTGGCATTTATCTCAAAACCAAATAGTCTGGCTTCAAAATTCCTACTTCAGGTAAACACAAGTTATTACTTTGCACAATTCTGTTTTTCATGATGAACTCATCAGGTCAAACCACAGAAGGAAAACGAGGGCTTTTAAGAAAGCCAGGAACACCGTCCCACACTCAGAGACCCGCGGCCTTATCCTTCTTTGTATATGTTGCTGAGTCGACGCAGCCCATCCATGTCTCATTGTGTCCACAACAAAAGCCAAGACTGAACAGGCCGAACAAAATTCATATTTAGAAAGGTCGTGATTGTGCTCGTGTGAATAGCTGGCTCCCCAGACTAGCCCCAGGGGCCTGTCAACCTTATTCCCCCTTTAACAACATAACACATTTGGACTGCTACAATAGAATTTATGTCTGCCTGCTCCCTGGCTCCTACACCCACTTACAGCGATAGGAGTGGAGGGATTACTCTTCCTGCATTTTTCAAGGCTGAATCCAGACCCCACTGGTTCTTAGAAGAAATTGTTTTCATTACAGCTTTTCAAACAGTGCCCCGAGCCATTCTGTCAGTGTGATAGGGGGAACTTGGTGGTATTGAAAACGAGACAAATTGGTTTCTGGCCCAGGGGGGGGAAATTATAATTAGCAGAGCTCAAACTCTGCTGCTTTCATGAGAGCTTTGTTTGCAGTACTGCGCTTTTGCCATGACGATCCTGTGCTCAAAGGGTGCGATCAATCCGTCTTGCTGTCAAAACCAGACTCGCACCGTATTGTCCCGTCACTCAGTGTCCGCCAGGTGTTACGCTGCCTGATGGGCCTCTCGGTTTTTCAAGTGGCCTTGAGGTCAAAGATAACAGAGAGTCTAAAGTAAACCATCACACTCCGCTCTCCCCTTCCACTTCTTCCTCCTCCTCCTCCTCCTCCTCCTCCTCCTCCTCCTCCGATTCCAACCCTTTTCTGTCAGCACTCTGTGTGAACTTTGAAAGACGTTTCCTCAGTCTTAGATGAAGGAAATAGCCACTCTTAGCTGCCCCGATTGTTAATGACTCAGCTTTGTACAAGAGGAGTAGAAGTGCAGATAGTGCAAAATGATGACATGGATAAAAACTGAGCCCATTCAGAAATACTCGGCCTATATCCTCTCCTTCATTAACTGCTTGTCTGGAAAGAAACACCTTTTTCTATTCCTGACATGCAGACTGGGACACTCTGACACAAAGCTGCATGTTAGGTCCAGCTTTAAATAAAGGTTAAAATTGGCCAGATGCTCTGTCCTTATCACTATGGCAACTCTTGGTCTAAATATAAGTATGAAATCCTGATATTTATATATATTTTCCTATGCTACAGTATATCTGTTCTATATCTGTTGTAGCCTTTATTTCATGAGGATCGCAACAAAAATATACTTCATAATCAAATTATGTTAACCCTTTCGTGCATGGTGTCCCCATTTGTGGACAGTTATTTTAACTCCATTTTGGGTTAATATATCCTGTTTATCTCCAAGTCATTCGAGAACAGAGTCAGTTGATTGATAGCAACATTATTACATTTGGGATGTTGATATGTTATAACGTAAGATAAAAAAAGGTTACTGTGTTTCTGCATACATTTAACTACAGCTATAAATACCACTGAGAGTGTTTTTCTGCTATTTATTCCTAAAATATGTGTTTTAATTGTTCGTTTTCACTAATTGAGCTTAAATAAATTGCATAAAATGACATATCCATATTGCCACCTGTGGCATTTTACTCCTTTGTTGCATGGTGTCTACATACGTAATACGTAAAAATGTAAATGGATTTCAGTTTTACCCCAATTTTGAGTAATAAAAAGAATCTTTTAAAAAAATCATGATAATGATTTTAATAATTTATCCATGAGAGGGTTAAACTGCAGTACCATTTTTCTTTTGCTTAAATATGCCTCCAGCATGTACAGAACAACATATCCAATATTCACTCTCCGATTAGCTCTCCCAACAACTTCTGAAGGAAATATCTGGCTCTTTAGCTGATCAAAGCTCCACTACTTTCACCAGCTAGTTGCTAACTACTTCTTCTTGTTTTTTGGAGTTGTGCAGGTAGGGTACAGTTTGTTTATAAGATTTTTTTTTCTCTGAAAACAGATGCCTGTTTAAACTACAAACAAGGTTGGTGAGAGCAGTGAGATTGAAACCAAACATTGCAGGACAGAAAAGCAACAAAGAGTTGACAGGTGCTAAAATGCTCAGCAGAGCTGGATGGAACTGTGGAGTTGGGTTATAATTCTCTGTGGGTTCACCCCTTTTAATATTACATGTAGTCAGTTAGTCATTGTTAATATAACAATATTTGTTAATGTAACTTTTAATCAAACCACCACAGCCGTTGTTTAGATTGCAAACCTTGAGGCATTTATTGTACCGGTGTACTGGTTAATATTGTTAATCATCTCTAGGTTTTACTGACTTTACTGAATAAATTGAAGGAGAAGCTTGAATTCAGTATTTGAAAATCGCATGTTCATTCAAATACTCCAGCACACTCTCAAGGGGAAGGGTGGTGAAAGCTTTGGTTTCTTAAGTGGTTTTCCTCATGCAGATTTCCACAGCTAATTCAGGACTTTTGTTTCTCTGCCCATAATACAGGAAAGGCAGAAAGTGGGAAGAAAAATAGAAGGGGGAAAACACACAAAGTAGAGAGTGGGAGAGGAGAAAGAGGGTTGGGATTCCAATGGGTGGATTGGAGGGGATTTAGTCCTTTAAATAGAATCACCTGTTCATCTGGGATTAGTAGGAAGCAGAGCTCTATTTTGGTTCATGGGGATGTTTCCCCATCACGCCTTGGGTCTTACTGGGTGTGAAGCAGATTCCTGGTGCTCTCATTAGGGGTTTTGGTGTATGAGAACTCTATTTGGGTTGAGACCAAGATATTGTGGGTTCAGATTTCTGGACCAACTGGGGGAAGCTTTTTCCTTCCTCAGAAAATTAAGATGCCCTTGAGTAAAACAGTGCTAAAAAAGCATGCATAATCTGGATGGATGCAGGTTAAATTAAGGGATGTAACAGGTGGAAAGGCTTGGAAGCACAATACGCACACCTCCAAAATCTGACACTATTCCTTTAAGCCACTGAGGAAGTTAGTGTTTCATTTTTTCTTCTATTGTTTGGCTTGGTGGTGATTTTTAGCTCCCACCTTTAACCCATGGTCCTTACGTCATCGCATCAAGGCCTCCTCCCTTTTGGCCAAATGGGGATTTTCTGATTTCATAATTATTTGGAAAAGATGACAGCAAGAGGGGGGGAAAAAAACCCAAACCCAGGTTTTAGAAAACGTCTGTGAGAGACCTGATAAAAGGATGCACATGTTTGAACAACACCTTTTTGGAAAGTTAGCATCTGTCTCATTTTTCCACCCCATCGTGTCTAGTTTTAACCTGAATAAGTAGGTTTGCACCTGCAAATCTCCAACGTCATGCTCAGAAGGCAAACAGCATGTGTAAGTCAAATTCTTCTACAATGTATCAAAATGCATTTTTGACTGTTTCTTTAAATATCCAGCGCTGATTGTTTTCAGAGTATTGGCTAGCCCCACCCAGCCTCCTCAAGGGGATTTTTTTGGCTACCTTCAAACAGGCTAAATCACAGATGACTCTACACCACCTATAATTGGGTCAGTGTGTGTATTTATAGACAGAATCTGTCTTTCCAAACACATTAAACGCCAAACAGAGCTAGTTCCACTAAACAGCCTGAATTGTGCTCCAGCTATTATCAGTTTCTCTCATTAGCGTCCTGTGGAACCACTTAGAGTATCACTCAGAACAAAAACCCTCAGCTCTGCTGTAATGAAACTGCAAGAAAGAAAGAAAGTGGATAGTCATTGTTGGTTCCTATGTTACTCTGCATAGCAGTGGACTAGCAAATAAAACTTTATCCTTCTCATCTTCTCCCCTCAGAGTAACAGGAGTTGATACCGTGTAAGAGCAAAATACATTTATCTTTATAAAGGCCATCAGTCTTCATTCCAGCATGTCGCCAACTTGCTACTCTCCATCATGGCGTTGGGCCTTTCAGCAAAATATATTCCCAGGAATCACTTAACAATTTAGTAATGAAATTCCACACCCTTAACGTGAATATGTTGTTATTGTAAAAGCCTAGCTGAGCAGCTCTGGAGTCCCCTTTATTGAATCCGTGGTGACCTGACATCAGCGTTTATCCCTGCATATGGCTCCAGCTAGACTCCTGCTGCTCTGACTCTCCAGCTCTCGCCTGCCGTGACTGCTGGAAGAAAGACCTCAACTAAGCGGATCAAACCTTACATATTGCGCCACAATTTCATTAAGGGTCACAATTCGCAGGGCTGTCAGCGCCATAATAAACTCCCCAGTGCAACCGGAGCAGATGGTGCGACCCAAGCGTCACGGGAGAGGCTTCCAGAGGAATCCCCTTAATAAGGGAAATAGGCCAGCAGCAGGCGCTTTAGAAGATAACTCCTGCCTTTTCATATTATATTCACAAGATCCTTTGGTGTGTGCGAGTAGAACCAGATGAATCTGTAAATCTTGGTTTGGTTAATCAGGGAGTCAGAGGGCAATGCTTTTCATCTTTCTTGGTCTTAAAACAGAACAATTGTCTCTGGACATTTTGAAATCTTATCTGTAAAATATCAGTCCTAAACGTACTGTTCCTGCTGTGACCTGTTGGTTTATTAAAATATTTCCAATTGACTGTTTGCTATGCCTTACCGTTGCTTTGCCCATCGAGCGTTGCATTCAAACACGGCACACTAATTGATATCAGTGGTAGATTTACCACTAAAAATTTTGCTTTTTTGAAACGGTGGGTCCTTAAGTTCAGTCAGAGGAACAAGCTTCTCATTACATACATTTGATTAGCTGTAGCCAAGTAATCTAATAATTTCTCCCTGAGTTGAGTGAAAAAGTTAAAATGGCACAGGAAGTAATTCTTTTGTTGAGAACTGTTAGTAGTAAGCTAGTTAACAGGACATGCTAACATTTGCAGCTTACATTAGAGCAGATAAGAAGCAGTTTAAACCAATTCCTTACACGTGTTTTGGGTTTTCTAAAGGCAAAAAAGACACCATCTTCCAAACTTTCTGTGTGATCCAAGTATTTCTCTTATAGAGGGGTGTATTGCAAAGGCTAGAGCCTGCTATGCCTGTTGTTGCTGTTGAAAGCTATGATTGGATGTTCCTAGAAAACGGTTAATAACATGTCTTTGCATGTAAAAATTGTGTCTTGTTAGAATTTAACTAGAATTTGGCAGCTCTGATCTGGACCAGGCACACTGCCATTTTGGCTCTTCAGCGCTTGAGCTCCACCCTCCCAAAATCAGCCAACCGCTGGAATAATCGACCTGCCTTCCCTGTATGCTGCGTGCCACATACGTTGCCACAGGGCACATTTTTAGCCCAAGGTCTTCTAACTGCTATCCACCCCTCTTATGTTTCAGTCAGCAGGGTCAGAAATGCTCCCTTGGATAGAATGGGTGCTCGATTGAGTCTGCATCAGTGGACGAGCTCTTTTTTGGGTTGGTGGAGCCTTGACGCTGTAACTGTCCCGCGAGGGTTTAACGTCAGCGACCTATATTTACATCTGTTCTCTGGCAACAAGTTTGCCAACTAAGCAAGGCTCACTGGGCAGTGGCGTGTGAATTGGCACTTGATGTGAAAGAACATATTGATGCTCTCTGTAAAACGCTAACACTGCTGTAATATCAATTATGCAGCCGCTCAGTGTTAGCTTGAATGTGCCCAGTCATGTATGTGGCGTCATGCTGTTCTGTGCTGTGACTTGCTGTACACTCGAGCTACAGAGCTTGCGTTGAAGACAGGTCATCCCAGTTTAGTGACCCTCCCTCTGTCTGTCCCAGTCTTTGTTCGCAAGTTCCCAGAGAACACTGGTGGGATTCTGCCCTGTGCTGCCAGCCTCTGTTGCTAAAAGGAATCATTGTCTTGTCTTGTTGAAACTCGGTAAATCAATGGGACTCTTTGTTCCCTATGCAGCATTTAGGACGTGGAGCCCCGGACTGCACTGACGTGGCACGATCGCGGCCTGCTGAGCGTAGACTCAGCAGATCATATATGTGTGTCTTCTGTGCTGTTAGAAAGGTTCTGAAAGGACCAGCAGCTTGTCGTCCCAAACCGCAGCCAACCAACCAGAGAATGAACTGGGAACTATGATATCACAGAGCTGCCTTCTCCTCAGAGGTTTCCCATCCCGCCTTTTCTCTCTCTCTGATCCCCTGTGAATGAGTGTGCCTGCTTCCCTATGTACAAGCAAGCTCATAAATAATGTGCTGTATATGTGGTTTGTGTGTTTATGCATTTAAGTTTATGTGGGTGTGTATATGTGTGTGTGCGTGTGCACACCAGTCCCTCAACTGATCTACATAACCTCCCTTGCCGGATAAAAAATCCCTGTTTGGTAATATACAATTAAGATTCCTGCAGATGTGAAGGGGCCACTGATGAGTTCCCTCAGTAGGAGAGAGGGTGGGAGGCGTGGAGACTGTGATGAAGGAGGCGAAAGAGTGGGTTTGAGGAGGGAGAGGTGGGGATGCTCTTCTGGGAGGTCTAGTGAAAGCACCTGAATCGGCTCTGGGGCGCATGATGGATGACGAGGAAACAACTGAGAAAGGGAAGAAGACAGGACGACAATTTGGTCTCCTGCTAATTTTTCACTTTCACCTGTTCAGCACACACGTGACTGCAGCACGGACACAAAGACACTGGACATGGGGTTAATTAATGTTAAATCCACACAATTCAGGAAGGAGATTCTTTTGAAAGGTCCCAAGATGGAATTTCTTTTCGCCCTGAAAAGCTTCTCAAATCCAAAGACGCTCTAATTTAATTCAATTCTCATGTTTAATCCTCGACAGCTCTGTTATGACTCAATTTACGTTTTAAGTGGCATGCTTGTATTTTGACCACATACATTTTTACACATAGTAGTTACTGCAAAACCAACACCCAGATTGACAGCTTCTACTGAGTCTTAACTGGATTTCTCATTACAGGCCACCTGGCTGGGTTTACTGGTAAAAGAGGTAGTGTTTGTTGGGTCTTATAGGAGCAATTTGACATTTTGAGATATGTGCTTACTCATTTTCTTGCAAAGAATTTGGATACATCTATCACATATGTCCATTTAATGAGAGGCAGGCGATAGTTAGCTTAGATTAGCATGACTGACACGGGGGCTACACCTAGCCTGGTGCTGTTCAAAGGTAAAAAAACAAACAAAAAAAACAAAGTGTCTCAGCTGGTTTGCACAGCAACCTCATGGTGACAACAAATTAAAGAAACAGGGCTGCCAACTTTTCAATTTAGTTTGGAGTGAGATTTGGTATTGGAGGTCGGTTCATTTTAGGCCTTCTGTGTCATATCCCACCGCAGGGGTCGGGGTCATCACTATTTAACACTGCATGCCACAGCCACATGCATGTGTAGCCAAGTCAATAATCATGCTCAGATCAGTGTGATCAGGATACTTGCCAACCTCCAGACATCACAGCCTTAATTCCGACCAACCTAATCATGTATTGGGGGTCTTCCCCTCAGAATCTATGTGTCAAAACCAGAGAATGTATTTCTATTAAAAAATACAATCGGGTTCAGAGCGGGTTCGCTTGATTCTTGTCACAGCGTCCGCCAGTGTTGCATCATCTGAATAGAGTGTAATTGCGCCGAGTCTACGCTATCAGTTATAGGCTACATTAGTTTTTCCAATGCGTGAGAAAATTGATGTATGGCGTGAGGGCGTGTGAAAAGTGTCAAATGCGCGACTCTCATGCTCACTGTGTGAGAGTTGGCAGCTCTGGAAAGTCTTTATGCTAACTTAAGCTAAGCTAACAATCTCCTGGCTGCAGCTTCATATTTAACAAACATGAGAGTGGGATCAGTCTTCTAACTCTGAGCATGAAAGTTAATAAGTGTTTTTCCCCAAATGTCTAACTGTTCTTTCAATTTTTAGAAACACTTATTATTATTATTATTATACTAAGTGCTCGCAGGGAATTTCACTAAATATATTGAAGTTCAAAAAGGCTACAACTAGCACCTTCACAATGAAATACACACTGCATGTGTGTACTCCTACGCTTACCGTAGCTATTTTCCACCTACAATGGTAGGCATCAGATCAAGACCCACAGGGAAGCACATCTGGACATCAGTGGTGGGAGAGCGGGTCAGGTCCCAGGCCTACTCTGTCATAATACATCCAGGCATGTGGGCTGCTGTGAAGGCTATGCTATTATGGAGCCCACCACCACCACCACCACCACACCACCACACCACAGAAAGCTCCCTTCAGAGTCTGAGGTCACGCACTACACATGCACCATACTGTAAATCAAAACTGTGAAGCAGCAGTGTTTGATCCACTTTCCTCAACAAAGGCTTCTTGCGCTGTATACAAATAAAGCTGTGTGTTTGTCTCTTATCTTATTCAAACCAAAGCTGCATATTTTAGGCATTCACACTGAGACATTTTTAGAGCAATTTCGGTCCTTATAAAGAATATATGGAAAGAGATCTCCCCCTGTGTTTCAATTTTATTTGTAATATTCAGCAAATTGTTTGTCAGTATTGCTCAGCAACAGTGCCTCAGCCTCCCTCACAGTGCAGTCTGTGCTAAATATATATTCAATCTCTCTCTTTCCAGATCTGTCCGCAGCTGTACTGAAGTGGAAAGTACAGCATTATAAGCAGCATATGGACAATCACTTAGGGTTAAGAATTTAATATTCCAACTCTGGCTCTCAATATCCCATAATATTGTCTTTAGTGAAATGAATTTTTCCCATGATGTCAAATCTGTTTGAGGTGAGGGGAAGGCCAAATCACTCAAAATGAAATAGTCTGAGGTGTTAAGCCTGGAGAGGTTTGACTGAGCACATGTTAGTGTTGGAAGAATGGTGTTTCTGTTCCAGTCAGTGCTGGGCTGTGTGTGTGAGGAATCTTATGAGTGTGATGTATCTGTGTGTATATAACTTACTGTTGCAGATGAACTGAAAAGCTAGTTAATGATATTATCTTTGTGTACTGCCAGGCTTGACTGATTATAACCACTCCCACTGCTTGTGATGTCCAAAAACCTCTCCTCAGTTTTCATTTATTATGCAAGGTACTAAGTGAGCCAAGTGCCAAAATAGTTGAAGCACAAGCTGTTTGGCTAAATCACATATTCTACTCGAGACATGATATTTCACAAGGGGAAAAGACAGGAGGGAGGCAGTGTTGCGGCTTTACATGTGCCACAAAGCTGTCGTATTTGTTGAGCATGTTGGATAATGATAGTAAAATTGTCAGGGAGCTTGCCAGAGCCGCTTTGTTTCTGCTGGCTTCAGGGTTTGGTCAATGTCTGTCTGGCCTGACATCAATGACCTCTGGGTTCTGGTTGAGTTCCTGCTCTGGGACCGTAACTGTAACTAGAGAGGGTCACTGTCACTTATGGTGGAACCGTCAATTTAAGCATAAACCAGTGCTCAGAGGCAGTCTGAGCTTAACAATTAAAGTGAGACCACAATATGTAACTGAAGAAATAACATACAGCACATTATTCTTTTACAAAAGAAAAGTTGAATTCATAACTGCAGCTACAGCCTGACTTGGTCTGATATGACCTTTAGCTTATGGTGGCTAATGTTAAGCATTGTTAGCTAACTTTAGGTAGCTATTGCTGTATAACTGACACTACGGAGTCAGTGTGCTGTCTTTTTAACTCATCCCTACTTGTGATACTGTTACACTGTATTTAACTGTTAACACTTAGGCCACAGTGGTGCTGCTCAGCAAAAGTACTTTCTTAATCTAAACAGCTGATGGGAAAAAAAAAAAATCCAACTACACGTTTAAAAGTCTTGCCAAAAATGAGCACTTTTACAGGAACAGTTTTGCTCCTCAATGTTTCCATTATAATAAGGATTCCTTAGAGTTGGACACTTGGTGCCATTGGCTGTTTAGTGTGCAAGAGGGTTTTACATATCAAGACAAAACTGTCAACAGAATTGTTAAGTTAATGGTTAAAGGTTAAATGTTCTGAGTGAATGGATGATTCCTTCAATATTAAAAGAAAAGGGTAAAATTTCAATTAATGTATTTTCCTGTTGATAATAAACGGTTTACAAGAAGACTGATGGTAAGCCATAACTTTTCTAGGCATTTGTAACCGCTAACCCCAAAAGCTTAGAAATGTCTGTTCTGCCAGTGATGCCTGAAAACTTTGGTCCTTGATCATGGCTGCAAGGGAGCCGTGTTACATTTAACATTAGCAGAAAAACATGACAATTTTAGGCTTTGCTTTCTTTTCTGACTCTTCCACAGGGGCATTTAATCACACTCTGACAATTTCTTACAGTTGTTGCCTTACAAGTTGCATCTGCACAGGACTCTCCGGGTTGATTCCCAAAACCATTGCTGTCTTCTGGTATGTGACTTGAATCGTTTGCTGTAAGGGAGGAGGAGTATGTGTGGACCTCTCCCCTTGTTTTATTATATCAGTTGAGTTGTGTGTCATCCATCTATGCCAACCTCTGTACCAGCCAGGGCCTGTGAGTATGTACATTAAAGTGATTGATGAACAGTTCATTAGGCTGATGTGCTCTGTAGGGGCAGACAAGCATCCGGCAACAAGAAATGCATTTACAATGCAACCAGAATTTGCTGCTGCTCGACGTCGGGTGCGTCAGCATTTTAGCAAGACTCTGCAGCCTTTGTGAAAAATTTGCTTCTGTGAGAACAATTTTCTAAATGTGAAAATACATTATTATTGCTATTATTCACACAAGTAGCTGATGTTTGTTTACATAATGACTTTTTATGGGTTAGTTGTGTGATTAAGTGGATTAGCAGGAAGGACATGGTTGAGTTGTGAAAATGACGCTGTTTGCACATCCAATTAAATCAGCGTTTTTTTGGAAAGATTGATGAGTGATGTACTGTAAATATCACCAGGACCAGAAGGTAGGAAGGAAGCTGGTCCACCAGTAACTGCCAACACTGCCTGCAGACAAGCAACATGTCCATATAGCATGGTGTGAACGTGTGCTTAATCTTAATTCATTTAAGAGGTAATGTTACTTACCATGTGTTTTCTGACAGCCCTTCATTGTGCCACTCATATTTATGCGCACCTCAGATCAGGTATCACCAGCTCCAGACCTCAAACACTGGTATCAGGTCTGGCTTTGAAAAATCCATGTTGGCTAAACCCCAAAATACAAGGCCGAGCTTCTCCACATTGTGTCGGCTGCACATTGAGAGGATTGCTCTGTTCTTTAGAGAGGTGTGTGTGTGTGTGCTTGTCCAGTGCCAGCTTTGGATTCAGCTTCCTGCAGGAAGTGAGAAGAGAATTGGGACTGACCTCACCGGTGTGGATGGAGGCAGCTTGCAGATGGCGCTTGTAGATAACTAGCCATAGCAGCCATAATTGTGTTGGAGAGAGATGGTGAAGGGTCATTAAGGTATGGGCATTAAGGTCAACAACTAGTCTCGCTTCTTAAAACTGTGCCAGGGCTTTGTGTTCATCTGACTTTTACAGACTCTGTCTGCCGTGTCGTCATTCAGAGTTAAAATTTCCCATACAGTAGATGCAACAGATTCTAGAGATTCTTAGATTGATGCCATGAGAGTCTTTTTAGAGTTGTGTCGCCTCCTTCGAGTCATAACTCTTGGAGGCTTTTGATGGTGGCTACACACATGCAGGCCGCAGTGCTCGGGGCTTAGAATAAGAGTGGCTGGGAATGTGAAACGGGGCAAGCCAACTTCTGCGGGCATTGCTCTCCTGCCTTACATATCAGCCTGGAAACTGAGTGAGCAGCCCCAACGGTCGTCTGAAGCAAGGGGCGTCCATGTTGGCAGAATGCACCCCCCCCACCCCCCACCCCCCCAAAATACATAATTCAATCTGGCAGAGCTTAACATGCTAACACAGACCGAGGCAACAGTTGCATTGGCAGAGCTGACTATCCCTGTTACTGTGGTCTAAATACCCACAGATATTTACTGCACTTGTCTAGTTAAGCCTCAGTGTCTTTGGCCCCATAAGCCTCATTTATTCCAACTGACCCATGGCACTGTACTGGTTTCCGGTCTCCCACAGGGAGCCTGACAGACAAGGCAGCACATGTGTCATTACTCCTTGGGGAGATTACACTACACACCAGCCCACACAACACACTGTTTGTGTGAATGCATGCACATGGGTGTGATCTGTTGTGCCAGTTTATGGACACATGTCAATGCAAACTGTTTCTCATCAGTAAAAGTGACTGACGTGTGTTATTGGATTACGAGAGAAGGCGTTGTTGATTTGTTGGTGGTTTACTGGAGTGTGGGGGGACATTTAGGGAGAGTGTGTGATTTGTGCTTTTGTAGATTATAGTTGAGCTAAACATGAAGATTGTGTGAGAGTATTTCTCTTCATGATGAGAAAGGGAAGGACGGTGATGCTAGCACACACTTGCAAGCGCGCACACACACACACACACACACACGTCATTCCTCTCCCATATGGAAATGTTTGTTTTATCACCAAGTGAGATCCACGTTTGTGACATCTGCTCCCACAAACTGCTTTACCACATTAAGAGGAAACTCTGCGGCGAATATGAATGAAATGTTATTATCCTAAATCAGATTATGTTACGGTCTGTGTTACAAAAAAATTTGAACCTTCAAAGTCTCCCTCAGACTTTATCGTGCATTTTTCAAATTAAATTTTAGATTTTCTTGAGTTCAAAGGTATTTTATGTATGAGCTGTAAATATAGCTTTGAAAAACTGTTCATTTAAACATAAGCCTCATGGGTATGGTTTGTAATAGTATCAGCGCTCACTATAGTGTGATTTCATTTAGTGTGGTAAGCTTGATAAACTGCATTTGTGGCCGAAGAAAATAGAATGGGCATAAAAAGAGTTATGAATATGTAAAATACAAAAGAAGGAGTATTCCGGGACAAAGCATTTTAGTTCATTTCAAATGGACTTCCTAATGCAATTATGAAAATGCAAATTACTTTGAGCTCTGAGCTGAAATGCAGATGAAATACAGTATACCCTGCAGCTGCACAGGTCCCTCCTCTGCTCTGCTGTCTTACAGGGAAGTCAACCGCTCCTCGTGGCTGTCTCCTCATCAATAAACAGAGCTGTTGTGGGACTTGACTTTGCATTTCTCCATCTCCTAACATTTGTATTAATTTACAAGTCTGTTCATGAATAATAAACATTTGAAAACAAAAACACCAATCTAATCAAAAATACAATAAATGTTTTTGTTATTGTTACTTAACTTGGATGCTTGAGCTTCCAGTTTGACACCAGACGACTGTTTTCACATTAGTATGATTCTGTGGCATCAAAACTAGTAGTACTAGAGTGTTTTTACATATCAATAAGGATGTATGGAGGGGATCATTAAGCAGGAAATTAATGGAGATTTTGATAATCAATTCATCATCTGAGTCATTTTTCAAACGTTTGCTAGTTCCAACTTCTCAAATGCTTTTCTCGCTGTAAATTAAACTGAATTTAAAGACGCCATTTTGGGTTCTGGGAACATGTGATAACGATTATTCACTATTTTTGACATTTTATAGACTTAACTTAAATACATACTCTAAATGTGAATAGACAGCTCTGCCTAAAAGTTGTATTGCTGTGCAGTGTGTGGGCAATGAAAAGGGAAAACATCCTTTTCTAATAAATTGCTTAGGGCTTAAGGAAATTAATTTTCTGATACCCAATCAATCTGTGCAGCTCTGCCTCTCATCTGACCTGCCTGGAGCTGCTCTGATCCACACCTTCAGCAAACATCGTTGCTGTCTGCGCTGACAACAGGCCTGCTGCTGTGTGTTTGTGTGTAGAATACTAAATGTGTGTGAATGCAGTGCCTGAAGGATGTGTTTGTGTTAGAGATTGGCAGCTCCCAGGGGAATTAGCAGTGATGGATGCTGCTGTTCATGAATCCTACGAGGAGTGAAATAAGTTTGACAGAATTTGAAAAGCAGGAATGAATCTGGAAAACTGGTGCAGGGCTTCTGAGGGCAGAGGCGGGAGTACAATTCTGTGATTGCCTGGTGAGACAAATGTGAAAAGATTTCTTAGTATGGTCTGCGGATCAGGACTGAAACTTCCTAATCGAGCCCTCGTCTCCTAATAGAATACATTTTTTATTTTTTTTGAAAATAAAAGTCACTTCCTGAAAGATGAAAAGACACCAGCCATGCAACAGATTCAGGATCACTGGGTCTCAGCGGGCAGTCTGCAGGAGAACAGACCTCTCATGTGCGTGCCTCTGGGTTCAGCGTTAATGAACTAATGAGTGGGATGGTATTCTCACCGTGTGCTGAACACAAAGTGTTCCCAGCGGCCCTGCAGAAATATGTATTGTTACGAGTGTCATTCATGCTCACAAGCATTACGGTCTGATAAGGCTTCATATCTGATCCTGATAGTAGATGAATTGTTCCCATAGAAAACACATTTAGCTTTGAACATTTGAATGTCAAGAAAAGCTGAATACGCTGCTGTACAGGTTCTTAGTAAAACTGGTAATAGACAGCAAAGGTAGTTTGAAGATTTTCTGACTCTATGAAAATTAAATGTTCCAACCAGAGCAAGTCTTTTGGCTTTTAATTAACTAAAATTAATTAGCTGCAAAACTACCAGGGTGGGCACTGTTCTCAGTTATTTGTTATGTAACTCGGGTATTAACTGGGAACTGTGATTTGTTTCTTGTCATTTTGAGTCTAATTTTAGTTTAATCATCTACCTCCTCTCCTTTTCTCAAGCAAGTTAGCGTTACTGTATTTTGATATTAAACTGCAACTTAATACCAGGCTGAAAAGCAGTTTCACTGCCCTTTCTGGTGGAGTGGACTTCACTTCCACATCACTGCAGCAAGATAAGAAGTTAAAGCACTGGATGTCCACAAAGAAATATTTCCAGCTGGTGCTTTAGAGGAACGACACTGATTGTACACATATAGATCATAGAGTAGTACTCGCTTATATAATGTCTTCTGTGGCACTGTGGGAACTTTATCAAGTCTCAGAGAATAAATAAAACCCTGATGATGTCGTGGGAGTTATCTTGCCTTGGAGTTTACTCCTTTATAACAGAAAGCCTGCATTACAAGCTGGGGCTGTGGTAATTAAAAGGGCTAATGAGATGATGCTATTAGCTGCGTTATGGGAACTGCAGGATCCAGCTATTGTTTAAGCTTGACCCTTACTACGGACTTAAAGTGCGACAATTTTGACCATTATTTTTTTGATCTGTCTTTTGTGAGTTCCCCAATTTTATGAAAGTGGAATACTAAATATGTCAAAGTACCCCTTTGATTGTCATACATGATATAGTGTTTTAAGAAAACAGTTAATCAGAGGATGAAACGTGTTGACACTTTAACAAGGGAGCAGGCAGTGATAGATTTTGTCCTGCTGACTGTCATGAATAAATCAGACACATGTTGTGCATATTAGTCCGTCTTCGCCCTTCATTTACAAAGTCACAATGACTGGCATCTGGTGAAAATGGCTCCCCTCATGTCAGAAAAGTAAGAAAAGTGCTACCCATCAGTGTGGCTCTATTTTCTCTTTGATGGTTGTTCAGACTCTGACCCCACCACCCTTCTCCCAGAGCTACTAAAAGAACAGATAAGAGCGACTTCAAAGGCAGGCCTGCTTTTTCTGCTCCGATCTAAAAGCAGGCAAATGAAGGACAGGCAGATTTGTGTAGCCAAATAGCTTTGGGGTGTGTAGTGTTTAGCGAGCATGTAGACATGCTTTCCTTGGTAGATGTGATTGATTATCGTAGCCCTGTTTAAGGCTGCAAAAGAACCAATCCTACCATCTACCAATTCTTTCTCACGCACCTAACTACTTTACAATGACCATAGAGCATTTTCCTCCCTGTATAGGTTTTCCACAGCAGTGGGATTTAAAGGGTTCATTTCAAAGTGTTTCACCTAGATTTTGTTTAATCAACTGACTCAAGCTTGTGTTTTTTAGGGTGACTGGCAATCAGCTGAGTTTTTAAGACTGGATTTGCGTCCAGGCTTTTTCAAATGTTGTTATTTTATTTGGAAAGACAGCTTGGGTTATCATCACCAGAAAGCAGGGGTGTTTTCCCTAATCTTGCCAGCCTTAATACCCAGCCAGAGACAACCCTTCTGCTGCAGTGACTGAGGAGGCTATCAGATACCCTAGGCGAAGATATTCTCTCTTTCAGTCCTTAAGCTGACGCTGGACGACATGTGTGTATGTGTCTGTCTATGTGTATTATTCAATGTCTATTCACTATCTCTCGGGTGGATATCAGAAGCAGCATCACAAATGAGATGAGGCCCACAAGAGTAAAAAGATACCGGAGGGGAAGCTTGTGCTGCTTTACAACTTGGAGTGAGTGAGTTAGAGCAGTTTATGAAACAGTTTTAGGTGGTTGCAGCTTTAGGGATCCATCATGAATATTTCAAAATACAGATTGTTTTTGCTCAGTTCTGTGCACAAAGCTGTATTAAATAAGGAACCTTGTATCACGTATAGAATCATAAGCATATCATGCCAACCTGAGGCCCTTCAGATAATAAAATGTCTACCAAAACACATGAGTTGTATTTAAATTGGGGGAAGCTGCAGAAAGAGAGTCAACACTCATTTCTACTTTAATGACGCTAATGTATGAAACAAAGTAAAAAATGCAGTGTGGAAGGTTTGCCCTTTTGTAGCAGTCTGCCTCATATTGATCTGACTAACGTTTGTAAGCAGACAGCGCCTTGCTCTGCTAGCCTGAGGAGCAAGCTATGGATTATTCCTCTTTAATCCCTTGTTTTTGCCTTGCTCTTTTCCCAATCTCATCCAGATGAAATGTGATTTTCATTTATTTTACCCCTCAGCACGAATGTTATCTTTACACCTCAGTCACGACAGTGTGCTGGGCATGTTATGGGGCTTTTGAGCTACCGTTTTAAATGCTGAGTGACTGGAGGGTGCTGCCTTTGTTACTGCTCCAGCTCCTATTTGCCTGCATTTTAATTACCCAACGGAATCCAGGTCTTTCTTCTGCTTTGGCCAGCCTCAGGGCTTTAAGCTAGGACCCAACAAAACTCATTTCATTACTGGACTTTTGGCTATATAAACTTGGTCCAAACTTTTTGACAAGTCTGAGGCTTTGCTGCCGCAGTTGAAGTATCATGGTTACACAAGCAGTAAAAGTGGCGTGTAAACAGTGTTGATAAGCGCTCTGTGAGTATTTGTTACTCCTACACAATTAACCAATGTCTGTGGCCTTAATCAGGCTTTTTCTCAGTCACATTTTCCTCCCACGCTGTCTGCTCCAAGGCTTCTAAAATGGTTGCTGTCAGCCGCACTCCATTTTTTTCCCCCTCTCTGTGGCTCGACCCGATCACACTGTGGGGAGAAATACATGATCTGTATAAAGGCGAGTAAATTGAGATTTTGTAAGAGTGTGGAGCTGCATGCTATTGCTTTTCTTTAATCAATTTTAAAGCGTTTGTACCTTGTCTTCTTGCTGCCAAAGCTGTGATGACACAGCATGATACTACTCACTACAGTCCTCTGCGTAAATGGCAGTTCTCCCGAAATGTACTTTGAGGTTGTTATCTTGCATGCTAACATGCTGATGTTGATAACACTACATCCGAGGCTAATGGGAACATCAACAGCAATATTCTGTATTTGGACAAATTCAAATTTTGACCAGGAGGTGGCACAAGATGAGAAGTCAGGGGGTCACTTAATTTACAATGCAATTACATGAAGGTTTGGACCAAATTTCACAGCAATCCATCCAATAGTTCCATTCAATTTTATTTATATAGCGCCAAATCACAACAACAGTTATCTCAGAGTGCCTTTCATAAAAGAGCAGGTCTAGACCGTACTCTGTGATGTTATTTACAGAAACCTAACAATTCCCACCAAGCGCAAGCTCCAAGCGACAGAGGCAAGGAAAAACTTCCTTTTAAGAGGCAGAAACCTCGAGCAGAACCGTGGCTCAGGTTGGGCGGCCATCTGCCTCCACCGGTTGGGGGTGAGAGAGAGAGAGAGAGAGACAGGCAGAGAGAGAGGGGAGGGAGGCAGCCTGCACAATATACACACAGAGGTACAGACAGTAAAGGTAAATGTTGTTGAGACATTTGAATCAAAACCACAAATGTCAACCTCTTGGTGGTAGTATTTAGGTTATGAACAATGAAGCTCATATTTGGGCCAATCCCTCTACTAGGTGTTGCCATTTCACTGGACAAGCGAATACTTGGACCGGCAGGTGGCGCTACAGTAAAAGTCAAAGGATCTAAATCATTAGGATTCATCCTCCGGGGACCATGAATGTCTGCACAAAATGTCATTGCAATCCATCCGAGATATTTCTGTTTGGACCCAAGTGGTGGATCTAGACTGCAATACCAAGAACCACACGGTGTGGCAAAAAGACAGATAAGATACTTACATTGGCTCATTGCATCCACTGACAGTATGCCTTCATAATGACAATTATATCACAAACAACACTTTGAATGTGAAGTTCTGGTGATTTTAAGAAAATATACAGTATCTCTGACTCTAAAGAATTCGTAATGTGCTTAAAATACATCTTTGAAGTATTAATTATAATGTGAGCTACGCGTTCAAGTGGCGTGAATGAAATATAACTGGCCCCTGATATGCAGTGGCAGAGTTGGACTGACTGGCCTCTCTGTTCTCTGTAGTGGCTCTCCACTGAATAATTTAAACGAGCAAAAGAGGCGGCGCGAGAGATGAGATATGGATCGAAGATGATCTCAGGGCATGCTACAAGGAAATTGAATTTTCTGACGTCAGAATAAGCTGAAGAAGCATGAATGCACATGTGCAGGCGTGTGTGCACTAGTCATTATGTCAGGAAAGAGAGCTGGAACCACAAAGTAAGGGTCTCTCTTTGAAACACCTTCCTCTCTATCTTGCAAGAGACTTTATTAATTCATAAATTCTCTCTGAGTCTCTGACCACATCTTCATTCTGACAGAGTTTCATCTCTAGAGACCACACAAACAGTTGAATGATAGCATTCTAGGAGGCGCACGGCGTCTTGACAGTTGCGTCCAGGTGATTGAGCAGGGCTGCGGGTGTGATTCAGGTGCCCCAACAATTGAATGTTTCACAGCACTGGCTGAGTTATGACCAGCAGGCAGTGGAGAAGGTCAGACTTGACGCAAAATGTTGGTGGATTTTAAAAGAGGGTCCAAGTTGAGGATCACCGTGACCTAACAGGTTTCCTTTGAGGAGCTCAGCCTTATTCACCAGCACAGCAGAGCGTTAAATCAAATGTATGTGACAATAATTACCATACAGCTAGTTTGACCTACTGTTCAGAGGGAGGTTTATCAGACCTGAAATAAAAGCTTATCCATGTTTGGCAGTTTTACGTGCAACTACAGGCCATGAAATTTTGTACCGACTCAAGGTCCCCAGATGATGAATCCTGTTGACTTTGGTGATCCCTGACTTTACATGTTATGCCACTATGAGGTTTATATTTATGGTTAAACACAGTCATGTCCCCCTCAGGATGAATTATACTGTAATAACTTAAATTATATCTTAACTTTTCATCTAGTCCAAAAGGTCAACACATGTCCAATACTTTACCTCTGCTGTATTTGTGTTTAGTGCAAATTTTGGCATGCTAAACTAAGGTTACCATGGTAAACATTATACCTGTCTAACATCAGCATGTTAGCATAAGGGTAAATACAGCCTCTAGAGTCTTATAGTCTTGTTTTGTGTTGTGCCATTCAGACAGTGTTAGATTCTCCAGATTATAAGGACGAGTGCTCCTCCCATTATTCTAGCTGGTGCTAAGTTAGACACAAATACACTGTTTGGTTGGTATGTCCTGGTGCAAATACCATCATATGAAAGCTCAGCATGGTATAATATCTGCTGTGGTTCTGCAAATTCACTCTTGGCTTGTATGCTGATTGAGTATTTATGTTATTACAGAGAACCTGCTTGTGTCACTGGGCGTATTTTAGCCAATAACTGGTTGATGCAAAAACTGGGCAAATGGGCAGTAAATTCATGCTGTCTTTTTATTACTTTAACGTGAATACCGTGCAAGCAGAGGAAGCACAAATGAAGCAAGCAATCTCCTTTTTTATTGGAACACGAAGCTTAAATAATTTCACAGTAACTCAAAGTTGTCCTGGTAATTTGCAAACAATTATGGTACTGTTAGGAACATTGACTGTTTACCCTTCTCTAATTCCCTCTCTGTAATCATTTTGCCAATTATGGTTATTGCTCCAATTTAGAACCAGACTCATGGGGACTGACTCAGAGAGCATTTGAATGTGGCGGCGAAGGATTCATGTCGCTGCTCCTAAGACTAGAACAACAGAAATACACCTACTATGTGATGGTGTGTAAATGTGTGTGACTTGAAAGAATCCTTATTTCTGTCTTTTCATTTGTGTCTCTAGGTGCCCCTGGTTGACAAAGGTAATCTCTCCCGCCGTGCCTCTCTACAATGGCCTGGTCTTCCTTTTCGTCTTGGCCAACTTCAGCATGGCAACCTTCATGGACCCTGGTGTTTACCCCCGAGGTTTGTGTGCATGTCTGTGAGCGTGCAAGTGAGCTTTAGTGTCTGCCGATGGTGTAAATGCTGTTTCTCACTTTTACATAAATCTGGGGAAAACCACTGATACTTGCGATATCTTTCTGACATCTAAAAATATGACCCTCTGTCATAATGTATGTGCACATAAATATGAGTAATGTTTCCTCCCTGTTGAGTCCTCATTTAGGGGGCACACCTTTTAATAGCACCACATTTATCAGAGCACCGCCCTGCCCAATGTCTAACTACCCCATTATCTGTCTGTTAAAGTCCACATGCTCCAAATGCAGAACGCTAGTGGGAGTTATACAAACCTTCATATTGCGATAGTCGGCGTGTCAAACAAGCTGCACTGACTTACGCTCCTGATGCAGGCTTCTTGTCAGTGCTTATCTGGGTTAAAGCTTCTTGTCCTCAGTGCTGTCTGGGTTAAGTAATGATGATTGAACTCCTCCCCAAGGATGTTTGCAATGCGCTTGTAAATGACCAGCACCTGTCTTTAGGAATAGCTTTCCCTGCCCATAAAGTGGTAATAATCATTAGTTTGCATACAGCGCAGGTTATCAGCCTCCCCAGAGGTGACAGTGGCCTTCTGCTGCAGCTGCCCTGCTGTGTTTTATAGACTACTGAGTCTATAAGAGAGGAAAACACCAAAACAATCTCACAGCTCTGCCCTAAACCCTAGTAAATGTGGACAGACCAACATAAGGAGTATAGGAGAGGAAAGGTTAAGGATAAAAACACAATACATATCTATAACATTAATAGTAATAATAATCATAATATTAATATTAAAAGATCATACATAAAAGATTAAATGTAAGAGGACACAATTTTCTGCCATAACAATGAGGACGTCTCTAAACCCTTGATGTTGTATCTCACAGGCAGCAGAGCCACCAGAAAAGTTTTACTAAAACAAAAATGAAGAACTGACTGACTGCCATTAAAAGACAGCTGCTTAGAAAATCACTCTGTCATCCAGACTGTAAAAGTGAGAATGAAAGGTTGGTGTGTACGAAGGATTTTCCCATTCAGGTCATTGATGTATGGCACAGCGATTTATTATTCAATTTCTTTTTTGTGGGGAAACTGCAAAATGAGGTAATAAACCATAAACAGATGAGAGAGATGACTGTGGCTAATGAGGCTACACAACTACAAGCAGAAATATGAGACAGTTCTGTAATTTAGTGCAATTTAGCAAATTTACTGCAATTCGCAATTGAAAATCACATTTTCAGACAGAAATGTTTCCTGGGTGTTTTTTATAAGTTTATCTGGTGAACACACAGTAGGCTAGCATTAACACTGTAGCCCACAGCCCTTTTTTATGTTCATTTGATTTGATTAACCTGTGAACTGGAACATGAGTGACAAAACTAGTTGATTTGAGCATGTTGAAAGAAAGTATTAGCACTAATCAATATCAATAGAAGAGACTCTGCTGTTCTCTTCAGTTAGGGTTAGAGTTGTTGACCCTTTGAGCTTGTTTTGGTTTTACAGCCTGCATCTTCAGTGTTTTGGTTCAGTCTACCTGCTCTCAGGGTTCAGCATCCTCACTCTTAACTTTGAGTTGCCTAGCTCATATACAGTACATACACAGTTCACACTTTCATTAAGACCACACACTCCTTATCATTGGCAAACACTTGTTCATATACCCGTGGAGAAAGCTCATTGACTAATGCATTCCTTAGCCCCTGACCCTAACCTGAGCCATCACAACTACATGGAAACAATTATGGCACTTACAGCTCCACACACTGTCACGCATTTCATCGACTTCCCAACAACATCCCCTATATGACAGAACCAAACGCAATTCATTCAAATACCCGGCAATACAGGAGTAGTAGCCGTAAATGATGGCACTCATATAAAGACCAACTTTCATTTCCAATGTGTACGTAGCTTATGTACATAATGTATTCTCTTAAAAATTCTTAATTGTCAAATGTGTGTTGAATATAAACTTCTCTTAGGAATTTCACCATTCAATGTGAATTTATCTTTTATATTCTTTTATATATGGAATAACCCAGTAACTGTGTCTCTAATCAGCCACCTCTTGGTACTGGCTAACACTTATTATTTATTCACCATTCTCTATTTCAGTGCTGTTCATACTGTTATATTGTAGATACTGTATACCAAATCCACCTACCTGCACAAAATACTTATTTATTCCAGCATCCTTTGCACTATGCTTCATTGCACTATGTACATGTGTACATGCATGCATGTATATGTACCTGTATATCACATCCACCTCCGACATGTACAAACTCCTGCATCCTTTGCACTCTGCTCACTGCACTATTTGTCAATATGTCTATATTGTTTTTGTTCATAGTGTGTATATTTGTTTTGTCTACACTGAGGTCTGTGTCTGACTTTATTTTATTCTTATTATTGTGATTTTGTATTTTTGTATGAATAAGCACATCGTACGGAGCAATGTACAATCCAGAGTCAAATTCCTCACATGTGTACTCTATTCAGTGATTGGTCCTTGCCTACATCGTCATCCAAAATCCTGTTTGCGGCACAGCAAAGTGTCGTGAATCAGCACTAAGACTGACACTTAAGATTTAGTCCTACACTTCACTCAAATTAGGAGTGGGATGCTTGATAACTAACTTTTAAGTGCAGCTTTGAGCCAAGAATTTTTTTACTCTTAAGTCAATAAGAAGAAGAAGTAAGAACACTGCACGCACACACACACATACATAGAGAGAGAGAGAGAGAGAGAGAGAGAGAGAGAGAGATATGTTGGTGCTTACTTAAAGCAGTAAAATCATTCCTCCTAATAGATATGTCCTCAGAATGCTTCTCTGTCAATAAAATACAGTCACTCGATGTTCCAAAGAGCACTACAACAAACAAAATCAATAAAAGTCCACCTGACCTTCATGCGAGCAATCATTTCATCAGGGCAGCTGTTAATTCTACTTGAATATTACTGCAATTTAACATGAATGGTGGCAACAGGAAAAAGCCTGAAATATATTTGATAAAGACTGTGACTGTACAGACAAATAGATACATACAAGATGTAAACTGATGAAGCTAAACATGAGAAATTATAATAATTAGTGAATTAATGATACTTTAGGACTGCCTGTTATTTTTGCAGTGTAAATGTATGTTGTATGAAATAGGCCTCTGCTTTGTCTGCTGAATGGAAAAGAAGCTGTCAGAGCAGACGCAAGCGTAACCGCCGTTTGTGTCTGTTTGTTTGGCAGGTGGTTTACCTTTTGAAGAGACTTGACATCCATAACACAACAGAGCAATCTCCGCTTTTGGATCTGTTTATTTCTGTGCTTTACCTTTATGTTCCTCTCTTGTTTTCTCTTTTCACTCTCTCTTGCTTTCTCTCCGTGCGCTCAGCTACCTGGATCTCCCTGCAGTCATTGCTGTACTGTGAAATTATTTTCTCAGGTTGGAGCTCGGTGTAGATCGTGTGAATGTGCCCTTTGATCAGCTGAAAGACGTTTTATTTTGCAGTGCAGCACCAAAGCTAAAAAGCTCTCAGTGGCAGGAAAGTGGCACCCAGTACAAAGCTTCTCATAAGCAGTTTGATTGACTGCAGAGTCGCACCAAGGACAGTCGAGATGCTCTCATACTGTATTTTAGAGGTTATGGGTTTGGTTTGTTTATGTCAAACAGAGCAAGGCACTAACTCTGCCAAGGTTAGAGGTTTAATTCCCATTAAAAAAAACTTCTACTCTTGATAATGTATAAACTTGTGGGAAATTAAACCAACCAGCTTCTGTTATACGTGAGTCACAGTGTGCTTGTTAGTAAGTCTTAATGTTAAATAGAATGAATAAGTCACGTCTATAAAAATGTTCGTTTCTGTCAGCGTTTGCTCTCTCTGCAGACAGCTAACAGCAGGGGTGAGCTTCATTTAAGGTGCTCCCCTGTTGTCCCTGTCAAATGGAATCCTAAATCAAAACCATGTCCGTGTTTGTGACTGTGGTTCTCACACTCCACCGTACGCATCTGTGCCCTGTTAATGTGCCTCTGTCTGTGTGTTGCCCCGCAGCGGACGAGGACGAGGACAAGGACGATGATTTCCGAGCGCCGCTCTACAAGAACGTGGAGATCAAGGGCATTCAGGTCCGGATGAAGTGGTGCGCCACCTGTCACTTCTACAGGCCGCCTCGCTGCTCGCACTGCAGTGTCTGTGACAACTGTGTGGAGGTGTGTGTGTGTATATATGTGTGGGAATACATGCAGGCACTGAAATCTAAATGTGCACCAAAGTTAGACTGATATATTAGGTGGATAAACTTTTTTTTTTTCAACAATCTAATGCAGTTTGATAAATGATGCAGTTTGTTTGCACAAGAAAATCTTTTGTAGCTAGTCCCAATAATTAAAATCTGAGACAAACACTGATTTTATAATCTATCTATCTATCTATCTATCTATCTATCTATCTATCTATCTATCTATCTATCTATCTATCTATCTATCTATCTATCTATCTATCTATCTATCTATCTATCTATCTATCTATCTATCTATCTATCTATCTATCTATCTATCTATCTATCTATCTATCGAGAGAATTTCTGTATTTCTCGGCAAAAAGAATTGTAAAATCATTAAAGATCATAATTACTGGAATAAATATCAGCTTTTGGCAGCTTCAACCGTAAAATACTGTCATCAGTATTAGCTTTCAAATCCTTATTTTGGGCTTGAAAATGTACGCACATACATCAGGACATTAATATACGGCATTAATATGCAAGGGTTGTATTTCTGCAACCTTTCTTCTACATTTTATTTGAAAAGGGCTGAATGTTGGACTAATAAAACCCTCATTCAGCATACATTATTACACATGAATTGAGTTATAGGTTGGTGAAGGATTGAATCCAAGGAGGGTTAAAATCAAGGGCAACAGGGAGGAAGACATTTTGCCTCCCGTCCAAGTATCTTCACCGAGGAAGCCTCTTAGATGAGAGTCCACTTGCCCTTGATTTTAACCCTTCGTTGATAACTATGACCTGGATGACTGAGAATCTGCACAGACATGGATTTATAATGGAAATGTTTCTTCACCCCTCTCATCCAAGAACATTTTCTTCCTTAATTTGGTTTGCCTTATTAGTCTAGAGATTTAAACTAGTGCCTTTACAGTAAAAAGAGATGATGCACATGTCAAAATTCACAAACCTACATTTACAATCAAACCCAGACCGGTTGTAGCTCACATAATTTAATACCTTATGAAGAACATGCATAGATTTCAGAAGTCTAACCCCCCCCGCCTCCCTTGTCAGGACTTTGACCACCACTGTCCCTGGGTGAACAACTGCATTGGACGGAGGAACTATCGCTACTTCTTCCTCTTCCTGCTGTCGTTGAGCATCCACATGGTGGGAGTTTTCTCCTTCGGCCTCATCTTTGTCCTTCACCACCGAGAGAGACTGGGAGCACTGCACACCACCGTCACGTATCCTTTCACTGCTGGAAACCTCACTGCAAAGGCTCCTTCTCTTTTTTTAAATGGACTATTTGGTTGGTTGTTAATTTTTCAGAATGATGTTTCCTGAGCGGACAAAAGTTAGTGGTTAGTGCCAGTGGCTTTGGCTGTCTGAAGGAGTCAGTGAAGTTATTCTTGCAGCACATGTTCTTGTGACCTTATATTGTTGTTGTTGAGCTTGACCTTTGTGTCCAGTCTGGTGGTGATGTGTATAGCAGGGCTCTTCTTTATTCCAGTCATGGGACTCACAGGTTTCCATATGGTGCTTGTTGCTCGAGGGCGAACAACCAACGAACAGGTGAGAAGACACCAGCGCTCTGAATGTACAAACGCAAACAAGCATTTGAGGGGAAAAAAAGAAAAATGTATCCAGCTTAACATCAACAGAGCCGTGTTGCCCTGCTTCACACTCACACAGATTCAGACCTTCACACCTGGAGCTGCTGGGCCTGCTTTCCTAAATAAAAATAATAAAAAAGTTGGAGCTTCTCTGGTCATCACAGTGTATTACCGGCTCTGCAGCTGCACATAATGCAGTCCAATTAGTCTGTGTGGGCAGTCATACATTTACCTTAATAAGGATAGTAAACACACACACACACACACAGTGAAAAGAATCACAGCAGGAGGCAGCAGTACAAATATTCCCACACACACTAATTATGTGATGCTTCAACAACATGAATCACCTTCTCTGTATTGAGTCACTGGACCTGTGTGTGTGTGTGTGTGTGTGTGTGTGTGTGTGTGTGTGTGTGTGTGTGTGTGTGTGTGTGTGTGTGTGTGCGTGCTGTGGCCTTGTGCTTCCTTTGCCGGCGACTCTAAACACGACATTGTGTACCTCAGGTGACGGGCAAGTTTCGTGGAGGAGTAAATCCCTTCACCAAGGGTTGCTGTGGCAACGTGGAGTATGTCTTATGTAGTCCCCTAGCACCTAGGTAAGATGTTTTATCATGTTTCGTGTGTGTGTGTGTGTGTGTGAATAGTAAATGCGTTTTTTGTCAGTACAAATTTAACCTACTAATGTTTTTCAATTAATTGTGCCATATTCGTGTGATGTTTTATCATGTTTCGTGTGTGTGTTTGTGTGTGTGTAATACAGATATATATATAGATGTGTACTAGGATTGTGGCTCATGAAAGCTTATGACATCCATGCCATAGTACCAGTGCAGCACCATCTAACTGCAATAATAACACAGACAGCAGCATTGTGTGTGTGTGTGTGTGTACGAGTGTATGCACATGCTCTGAGGTGGTGGTAGAGGTGTGCATCCAGCTCTGCCTGAAAAGAAGCCAGCAACCCTGGGGGGAAGGCAGATGGCTGAGAGAACTGAATCACTATGTAGAACAACAGTTAATGGGAAACAGAGCACAAAGCTAGTCAACGTGCTTTTTACACACACAGATACACAGCATCGTTTTATAACCTATAAGGACAAGTCCCATTCCATAAAAATCAACAGTAAGAGACAACGGCAGGTGGGGGTGAAATGCTGTGTTACAAGCATCTGCTGTTAAATTGTTGCATAGTCCCTGATGGAAGGTTTTCAATTTAATGAACCACTGACTCAAAGCATGTTGGACTTACTGACACTGAATGAACTGTTAGAAGAGCATTTTCAAATCTGACCACAAATCGGTAACATTCATTAAGTAACATAATTTTTTTAATGTAAGGGCTGATTACTTGAATGATGTAAAGACTGCTAGGAAAATATACCACATATAACCATTGAACATCACAGTGACAGACCCTTTATAATTATGAAAAAGAAAACTCACTTAAATGCCGTTTGTCCGTTTTAAACTGTGCAACCAGCCAAATGGGATTATGTAAATACAAAGTGCTTGACTAATTTTATCATTGTACTCTACGCTGTGCATCTCTTGAAGGCCAACATATGTTGATAGTGGAGTATAAAGTGCAGCATATCAAGTAGGAGAGGTATTGTTAGCTATTTAAGGATTGCTGTTTTTGTGTACATTTTCATATGAGATATATATATATATATATATAGTGCATATATCTGTGTATACCGAATATATCATAAGTTGGGTTTTTTTTGTTGTAATGTAATGTTTTCATTTTTTTAAAACTGGTACAACTTAAATATATATTTCTTCCATATAGTACTGAGTACAAACAGATGACTGCACATAACATATTAGAAATTATTATGTGATTAGTTTAATCTTATATAATAACTAAAGATGTAGAGTGTGGTGATAAAAAGCATAAGAAGGGCTTTCTGATTTAAATAAAAAAAAAAAAATAATGGATTCAGTTTGACACAAATGTTTTTCTTCTGTGTTGTAGTCATGACGAGAAAGCTAGTGCTCCTCCTTTGTATGGGTGATGTATACTTTGACTGTAATAGGCAGTGGACATTATTTGGCTAAACATTTCAAATGTAGTGGCAGCACTGACTGCCGGACTGTACTACAAATTATAAATTAGGAAATTAGTGTAACCTGTTCATGCCTGTTGCCCATTTTTATGCAGGTACATTTTGGACCCCAGGAAAAAGCCCCGCGCCAAAATTCAGCCCCCATTTATCAGACCTGACCTGTCAGATAGGCAAATCACCATCAAGGTCAGCGACAACGGTATCCACAGCACCATCATCAGCTCCAAGGTGAATCGCGCACAATTACCACAGAGCTTTTCCCTGTAATTTCCCTGTTACTCCTCCATCCACCTCACAAACATTTAGTCGTTCTTCTGCAGTGGTGGCAGCATTTTCTCTTGCTTTATTCCCAAAGTCACAAATGGTAACATGGTGTATCCGCATGTCTGTTCCTACTTTCCCATTTTAATACAGGCTCACACTCAAGGCAACAGATAACATGATACAGTGGCTCGCTAAAGTCGGATATATGAATAAAATTTCCCCATTTCTAAAACAGGACATTATTACACACTTGACGTCAAAGACAAGTGACTCACAGATCGGCAGCCATTTGTCTGACTGTAAAAATACAAAGTGAAGTGGCTCCAGTGAAGACAAGCGTCATATATTCCCTTTATGAGTAACCATATAGATTCTGTTAATTTGTCATTTATTTATAGTCAGCGAAAACTTTTCTGCAAACTGAGAGTGATGAAACAATTTAGGTGAAAAATAGAGAAGGGGACTTTAAGGGGAACTCCACTGATTTTACACATCAAACACTGTTCAATCACAGTTCTTACATAGTACAACTCCATTATGTGAAAAGAAGTTGTATAAAGCCTATTGTGGCTCCAGAGGGAAATGCACAAAGTATGATACATTTCCTAAAGTGAGTTGAGTCGGTGTCTATTGGGGCTGAAGACTGCAAGTATGAAAAATAATCTGGAGGTGTCGAGTTAGAAATCAGTGAGTTTACCAGAACTCTGATGCAAAGATTTTGGTTATTTCTCTTTGTGTGTCTGACAGTTTTACAGAAGTACAACGCTAAATCGATTGAATACTCTTTTAAGATGAACAAATTAATGCTCTAGTGAGACAAAAACTGTCAGTCCAACTCCAAGATCATTTTCTTTCACTATTTCCTCTCCATTAGACGCTACAAATAATTAATTTAATCCCAAGTAGAGCAGCTGCATATAGTGCAGCTTTGCTAGACTACAACCCTCTGTGAGAGTTGTGGTTGCCTCCCTGACACTAACACATGCTCTTCGCTATTTCATCTGCTGTGCCCCCCCCCCCACCCCCACCCCCCCACCTGTTCTGGATGCTTTAACACCCTGCTCTCCTCCCTGCAGTCCAAAAGTAGCCTGGATGGCCTGGACAACAAAGAAACCCAGCCTCCGCTTCCGCCCAAGGCTGACAGGTACAACCAGCTGAAAAGCCAGCTGACGTCCAGCGAAGGTAGGAAATACAGAAACACAGCATCCCAACCCCTTCTCTTTCCATGTCAGTCATCATCAATCCCATTTCTCTTTCCTGTCAGGGCTGCACCAAACAGCAATTCCCCCAAACTCCCTTTGTGCATCACTAGTGTCCCAGAGTGTGACTTGGCCCTAGTTTAGTGTGATAAATGTCCGTCCCACTGGCAGGTCAATGGCCTTCTTTATGTCGGGCCGGAGAATAGGCTTGATTTGTAGCAAGGAGACGAGCCCCGTTCACTGAATCAGCACTAGACTTGTGGTACAATGGAAAGATTTCATAGTGAATCATTGCAACGTGAATCACCACCTTTTTTCTGGTGGTATGTTGCAACAGAGCTCTGCCAAATGGAGAGATGGGAGAGGAATATGGTCTAGAATGAGACTTTATCTAAAAAGTGAGTGACTGTTGTGTCGTTATGGAGGTATGGTGGTTTTACAGCTAAGGGTGTTAACCAGTGGTAATATGTTCTTTGTACTGTTTCATTCAATAGTATGAGGGGTCAATAATAGATAGGGTGAACCAACAACAGCAAGATCCCAGAGGATATTCAGTGCTATGGTGCATTTGGTCAGGGAGTGAACACTTTCTGCTCTTCCATGGAGCAACACCACTTCCTGGTGGTACTTCAGCGTACTGCAGCTGGTCAAAATGGACTTCCTCCCCCTTTTTCTAATGTAATTCAGAGGACTCATGATTTGTGGAAGTAAGCGTTCTTTGATTATCCGTCAGAGACACTCCCATGCACCAGAGCACAGGAGCAGCTACTTGCTAAGAAGCACCGTTGGGGTTTCAAGCTTTGTTCAAGGATAAGGTTGTTTGTCAAAGATGGACAGCTGTCTGTTGCAGAACTCAAACGTGTTACATGTCAGTCACAGAATGGACTCATCTGACTACCCACCCACGCCAATCCACTTTCATTCTGTAGGAATGGTGAGGGTGTGTGTTCCAAGAACTCAATCCCTACAGCCTCTTTATTCTGCTAATGGAATTCAGCTCTGAGGTCATTTCTTTTCTCCCAGAAATGACTTTCAATCCGAGATAATATGAGAGTGTAATTTCTATTATCTCAACATTGTTAACTTGTTCCCTTTTTCTATGTGTGTTGTAGAGAGTTCCCTTTCTGGTAAGACCCACCCTTCCACTCCAGCCATGTACAAATTCAGGCCGTCCTTTGGCACCATGCCTAAAGTCCACTACCACACTGCTGGAGAGAAGGTAAGACATGATTTGTTTAGTACTTATGCATGAGATACATTCTTAATGTGGTACTATGAAATTTTATCGCCACCCTGATTTCCAGGGGTAAATTGCCTGTTGTAAAAGATTCAGTAGCAGTTGTTAAAGACATTTCCACCTAGATTTGACGTGTTATTCTGTTGTTTGCTCCTCAGATTGTCATTCCAGATGACCTGAAGACCTCGGCCATCTTGGAAGAGGGTGTCCGTGGTCATGACTACCGATCTGAGCCAAACCTAGACCTGCCTGAGTACACCAACGCTCCCCTCCACCGCACCTTCCAGTCCTCTCCCCTCCAGCTGGACTCTGACCCCATCAACTCTCGCTCTCTCACCCTGAAGCAGGGTCACCGCCTGCCAGAGAAGGGCCAGCTCCCAGCCCTGCAGCCAAAGACAGTCACGTCCACCCCTTATAAGAGTGTCTTCTCGCCCAACACGCTCTCCAACCGTAATGGCAGCCTGTCTTATGACAGCCTGCTTAATCCCAGCATCTCCCCAGCCACTGCCAGTGAGTGCATGGCCCATCGTGGTATGCCCTCCATGGGGTTCCACTCGCCCTACCTGCCCACCAAAATGTGCCACATCCGGGAACCTGAAATGCAGAGACAGCAGGTCGCCCTCACCTACAGTCCAGTGATGCCACCCAGGGGGGTGGGCAGGCAATCTCCTAACCCAAGGGACAGGGACCCATCCCCTGTGCGCTACGACAACCTCTCCAAGACCATCATGGCCTCCATCCAGGAGCGAAAGGAGATAGAGGAGAGGGAGAAGCGGCAGATACTGCATGGGCGCTCCCAGACCCATATCTATGCCCAGGACTCTGGCGTGTTTGATGGGGGCTATGGCCTACCCTCCAGCGCTTGCTACACAGATGGGCCTCGTGGCCCTAGCTCCAGAGGCCCAACACCCCCAGCCTATGGAGGCTCCAGGGACAACCTGGTGGGGGTGGGGCTGGTGAGCTATGGGCAACGAACCCCTGTGTTGCGCCATGCCGGCTCCACGCTGGGCCGCGCCCCTAGGACTTCATCCACCTCCCTACACACAGATCACAGTAGCACCAACAGCAGCCACAGCAGGGCCACTGGCCCCGAGGGCCCCTATCGCTCCCCGGCCCATCAGCCCCACTCCCCTGCCATGCCCCGATCCCCCTCCTACTCCCGCCAAAAACTCTCCTACATCAGTGCCCATGAGAGGACAGACTCACCTCGTCCAGGGGGCCCAAGGTATGAATCCTAATGTAACCCCAGTGGAACTGCATGCGTTGTACTGAGCCAGTGGGGACTGGTGAGCAGTGAATGTATTCAAACTGGAAACCCTGCTCCTTCAGCTGGACACAGCCAGAAATTCATGGGCGCTAGTGTACTAGTCCTAACTGAGGCAATGTGTAGCATTTGTGTATGGTGTCTTTGTCCAACTGTTCTGTCCATTTATTCATATTAAGTACTGTCTGGTGGGAATTCTTGTTGTTCTGTTCTGATTTATGTTGGCCTTTTTAGTAAAATATCCACTTTTGTATGATTTGGCAAATGACAGATGAATAAAGTTGTGTGACTCCTCTAATTTCTTTTTCTTTTGCATGCTTTTCACCTGCACGTCTTAACATTTCCAAGCCTTTTGCTTCACTAATAAGTACACTTTCAAGTTATGATCCACATTGCTATTCTGTTTTGTCATTTAAAAATACAAAGTAATCTGCATGCTGCCACATGCTTTATTGTTTGGTTTGTGTTCTTCTTCTTCTTCTCTTTGGCTCTTTGTGTTGAATTAATTTCTCTGTTCTCCTCTTTCCACTCAGAGAGGCCATGAAAGTTAATGGGCAGACGGACTGCCACCCCAGTGCCCAGGGCGCCACCCTCAGCCCCAGCCGCCACAGTAACGTCAAAAAGGTGACAGGTGTAGGAGGCACCACGTATGAGATATCGGTGTGAGCAGGGACACTGGATCCACTTCCAACGACCACCCTACAAAGAGATTCTCTCCTCTCTGTTATTTTTGTGAAGTCTAGATAACGGCCAGTCAGGGGCACATAGCACTCCTCCTTGTTTTGGAGTTACTGTCCAATCAGAGGATCTGTCTGCTCCTGTGTGGGTCCGTCTAGCCAATTGCCCGTGTGTGTTTGTACCAGAGGGGTTGGTTGTCAGCTGATACCGCTGCAGGCTTTATGTGTCCTAGAGTGTCTTGTTGTAAAAAAAATTTGTGGCTCATCATCTTGGTCGTAAGGGTGGACCGTCCCACAGATGGTCAAAGTTATTACTGTCGTCTGTCAGCTGTGGTCATGAAGCGTACGTTTGTCACACACAAACTTTGCTCCAGTAAGGAACTGAAGGCTGAACAATAACACTACAGATGAATTAAACACTGACATCCTCATCATGGCCCTCCGGGAGAAGACTAGTGTCTTTTCCGAGTCGGTTGACCTCAAGAAGTCAAGGTGCTTCGCATGAACTTGTACTGTTCATGTCATCTCCAGCATATTTGGTGGAGTTGTAGAGCTTTGAGAAGTGATGGAGGACAGATAAGTTAGATCAGAAACAACTGCACCAACGGGCAACACAAGACAAGTGAGATGAGATGCTGGGAAAGGGGATATCAAGAGGAGACAGTCATCGTATCATGTCTGGTGGTTGCATTCCAAATTCATCGAGAAACGCGTGCTTTTAATTCAAAATAAAATGTAAAACGTCCTTCTTTGTCAAAAAGACATTTCTCAGGAATGAATGCAACCAGCAGAGATGCTAGATATTAATTCATATATTATGAATGTCTAATATTTTTAGGGCTTGAGTATAGCTTAGCGCCCTTTATTCCCCTCACGAAGGTGCAGAACATCACCATAGGCTGCTGTTTGTTTTAGTGAAGTTCAGTGATTTCAACATGACCCATGAAACAAGTGCTGGGCAGATTTACTCGTTCTGAAAGATCAGAATACCTCATCCCAACATTTCAGAACAAGTCCAGCCATGCACAACCAAAACAACTTTTCTGTTTATGTTTTGTCTATAAAATAAGAAAGAAATGTTTAGAAATGTAAGTTGTGTTTGTGTAACTATCATAGGAATGGAAAAGTATAGAGAAACAAGCCATTGTCCAATGTAGTCAAATAAAGAAGGTCACTCATTCATTATTTTGTAGTTTTTCTAAAATCAGTTTGTTTCCTTTTTCTATACCCAACCTTTCAAAAGCTTTGTTTGATACATCTTTTTTTATACAGATAATTAAGCCCGGAATGGGTGTTTTTATTTTGAGTGGAGTTGTTTTTTGTTGATAAATTATAAGTTCAGTAAATAAATAAGATCATGGTAATGGATAAAATTAATTAAGTAAACATAGCTTATTCTACCTTGCAGTGTAAAAAAACAAAAAAACAAAAAAAAAGTATGATGAAAAGATTTGTAATATGAGGACGTGAAATATTAAAGCCACAATCTTTGACAAGTGAACGGTTACATAATCCACATTGCCAATATGTGCTGTACACAAGTCAAGGATTAGGCTTTCAGTAGAAGCTGTCATGAGTTTTTAGTGCTAAAATAGGCTACCCACCCTTCAGTTTATCAAAGACAGTGAACAGGTGATGTCCCAAAGATGGAAAATATCAAATCAATAAATTTTCAGCAGCTGTCTGGTACAGCTCCAGTATTATCCACTCAGAGTTAGTCATTCTTTTTTTTTTTTGCTGTTAATTGAAGAAAAGACTCATAACATGTATTACATTTGACCATTAAAATGAACATATATCCAAGTGGAAGGTTTTTATTTATATTTTCCACCCACTGACTGAAAAAATACGCCAGAATTGACACGGATGTGAAGTTGTAAATTAGCGTCATTTGTATTAACAATAAACCATTGTTGCCTTCTGAGAGGAAACGCTATGTTTCATACACAACAAAATGTGGCTAGTGGAAACACTATTGTACGCTAAGGGACAATTAAATACCATTAGTGTTTTGTATTGAGCAGATCAGAAAGTTCTGCAAGAAAGGCCAATGTACAAGAAATAATAGTAATTAATTATGAAATGCCAATAGTTTAGCAGGATTTTTTTCCTCTTCCCATATCTGATACATTCATAGATTCCTTTCTCCAGAGATCAGAGTGTAAAGGCCGGTGTCTGTGGTAGTCTTGCTTTCTGACAAGGTCGGCTGCTGTAGTTACAATCTTCTGGCTTGTATAGTCTCCCTTTTAAGATCTCACCCAGCTGCCTTAGCATGAACAGAGTAATGTGAAGTAACACAGGAGACTCTACTAAAGTTGTGTATTTCTGAATTGTTGTTTGTTGTAAGGCTGTGGTATACAGGGCTACTTTGTCAACAAGTCTGATGTGTAAACTGTCAGCAGAACAGCTAACTGGAATATATTGAAATACCTGAATAGACAGTTAGCTGCTGACTTGGCCCAGTCCATCATGACTTTCAGACCCCCGTTTGACCACGTCTATAAACACTTATCGATGTCATTCCTCTCTAAGATGACTGCCATTAGTCCAAGGTTTTTCTTTTGGGATGGACATCACTGCAGGTCAGGGACCATTCCTGACTGTCAGCAATGAATCTGTTCCATCAGACGTGAGCTGATTTTGTTTTCTGAAACTCAACTAGAAAGTTCAATATGTATTAAGATATAGAATATACTATAAATGTAAATGCGTTCCTATTTTTGTGAAGAGGAAATATTTCCCAATGACCTGAGTGGAGTAAATAAAAGTTTCTGACTCTTTGAGTGAATGAGTGATTCTTAATAAAAAAATAAAGATGTAGAACATCTGCACAACACTGATTATCATTCTTTAACAGTTATGTAACAACTGCATTACATATGCCAAAATTCAACCCAAGCCTCTGCAGGATTGGTAGTTTGCAAATAAGTAGTCACATGTTGTTTAAACTCCTACAACCCTTAACACGATTTTTGTTTTGAGATATGTATAGAGCAGTATTTATAAATTGCACATTTTTATCATCAGCTATCCCAGGAAACAAGTGAAAATTACATGAATGCAAACATGGTCTTTGACAGCTTTTATTCGAAGGTGGAGGAAACATTTCAAATCATTTGAGTGCAAATGAAAAGCAACATTTCATCCATATACATGTATTTACAGATGCACGGGCACTTAGATGCGCTTTAGAGGCAAGGTTAAGAACTCAATTAGTGGAAAGAAAAGGAGGGTGGTGAGCACACAGATCAGATAGGGCACACTCTGTTACATATACTCTACATGCTTAAAGTCTGGGAATGTTATGACCTAAAGAATAGAAACTCAGATTTCCTGGTGACTTAAGTCAGAGAATAGCTGCACCAAACTCTGATGAACCGTTGACTTTGGACTTCATGGTTTTCAGATATAAAAAAAAAAAAGAAAAAAAAGAAATGCTTAGCTAAGTGCATCTGATCTCCTATCAGTTTTATCAGTGGACAATGTGATCTGCAGCGCGCATCTGATGCCCTTCAACTGTCTGGAGTGGATTCCTCTTCTAGTCAGCTCCCAACAGAACCGATAAAAGGAGGAACCAAGAAAGGACTAGTTCTACAGGCATCCGCTGAGACGTCGTCACCTTATTTGTTTCAGACAGCGGAAGCGTGGACAGGGTAAGAAGGCCCACTGAGATGCATCATGGGATTTTATGTTCATAATGCACCTCCATAATGCCTGGTCCCTGACCCTGTGCTGCTAACAAGCAGGCTACATTATCCTCTCTCCCTCTACAAACAAACTCCGCTTCAGAATAACAAAACAAAAAAATACCCCAATGTGGGAATTATCACTATCACAAGCCTTTTTTCACAGTTTGTCAAAAGTAACATTGAACTGTAGATGACGAGGAAAGCATAGCATTCCATGGTGCAGAAGGAAAAGGGGTGGGAAGGAAAGTTTTTTTTTTCCTCATGAATTCACTATGTTGTATTTTCTCCCCTCCCCCCCAGTGGCATCAAGGACTTGTGATCTTGAGGCAAAACCAATAATAAAAAAAAAAATACTAATAATATGCAAGTGTCCAAATTCAGTTCATTTAGAGTCTATTGTAGAAAAAGAGGAAAACTGATAAATTGAAGATCAGCAAAGCAAAGTTCTTGGTTTTCAATTCTTCTCCTCAGCCTTCACCTCCTTTTTCTCATCTTCTTTCTTCTCAGTCTCCTTTTTGTCCTCTTCCTTCTTCTCTTCTGACGCCTTGTCTTTTACAGAGAGTTCCTCCAGCTTCTCTGCCACTTTGTTTGCGCTATCAGTGTTGCCTGTTGCAAAACAGTGAAATGTTTAGTCAACTAAAAACCTATGAAAGTTAACACATCTCAGTTTTTGCATGAATTTTGCTTGCCTAGCATCTAAGTTTGTCTTTAAAACATTCATGATATTTTCACTTTGCATCCCAACTTCATATTCCACCCCTTCATACTACCACAATGTTTCACTTATGACTTGACGTGGACCGTGTGACGTTTACGCTACTGAGTGTATGAATTGTAATGTTGCAGAACATAGCGTCACCAGCTTTTCAGAAAACCAGCTACGTGTTACATTCTGCACGTTTATGTAGCAGACAGAAAAAGTCCGATGCTGGAGAGAGCAGCAAAGAACAGAGTGTGTCTGCATATTCATCAATATGTAGTGTCACCCCGAGCTTGAATGTAATTTAAAACAGGTCTTAATACACATCACTCCCCCATGAGTAGAACTGTGTTGGCGGCTCTGATAATATAGGCATGTCACTATGTAACGTGGATTCCAACTCTACTAAACCAATGCACATTTTAAATAACGTATTTGCAAAAAACATTAAGTTTCACATACCCGTTCCCTCTAGATTTTTTTTGACCTCCTCCTTGCACTCATCAAACTTTACCTTGAACCGCTGAGCATCTGTAAACAGAACAGAGAGTTAGCATACATTCACATCACCATGCTGTTGTGCGGCTGCGGCATCATTCTGGCAAATGGGAAAACCAGTGAGAAAACAGCTGTTTCACTTCAGTGTGTCCACCATATAATCCACTGAACCGCTTCAGCCAGTAGTTTCGAAAATGGGTTCATTACTTGAAGCTTCAGTCCCAGTGAGCTCTCCTGGCAAAGTGCAAGGCTGCAGGCAAATTAGGCAGTCTAGCTGGTGGACAGGAGGCTTTTAACATGCACACACGCACGCTCTTCAATAAAGCAGTGTTGGAAACTACTTTACTTTTGTAGAACAGACGTTTAGTTCTGAAGCATCTTTGCTTTGGTCACCCTTGGATTTAAATTATGGATTAGATTGGACATCATGTTCCATTTCCAAATAAAGATTGGTGTATGTTATGTATTGTGTTGTAGAGGAGAGAGTGCTGGGAAAAGATGGCATAGGTTAGGTGTGCTTGTGTAACTATGGCAGGGGTTGATTGTGCGCAACGGGGAACACAAAGATTCAATGATTTCGAGACGATTGAGGCATCAGTGCAATCACTAATAATCCATGTTCAACACTGGTTTGGGCACCCTTCAAGTGTGATATTGAGTTAGATACTTACTTTCTGCATTTAAAAAGCGTATTGCCAGGAGCTCAGGTTTGGGACATTCGTCAGCATAATCTGCTAGTGTGTTCCACACCCACGCCCTGTCACTGCCAGCGTTGGGCTTCAGCTCCATCGTAGGTACAACTGTAGTTCACAAGAGAGGGAACAAGGTTGACACATGAAAGCATGATACATGATGTAAGGATATAGGACAGCCTACCCGAGGAAATCAGTCAGTGAACTCTTTTAAATCCCTTAACGCATACTTTTATAGGAGACTTTCTTGATTGTAGTTGATTTTAATTATCTATTTTTCTTTTAACTGTATTTTAAGTTTCTTCCTGCTTTTATCGTGTATCTTATTTTATTTAAGTGTTTTATTGTCTATGCTCGTGTGAAAGCACTGTGTGACATTGTTTTAAAAAGTGATCTATAAATAAAGATAATTATATTCAATCTGTGGTAAGTTATACCTTCTGGTTGCACAATACACTATAAGTTAATGTTAACTATATAATCTAAACATTAGTTTGGTGCCGTTTCTGTTCTTACCAGAACCTGTAGTCCGTGTTTACTACACTTGGGAAAACTATATTGTTAACTGTCTCCTTACATTTGTCTTGTCCTCCATTCAGCTGTACTTGCATTTGTTTGGGGGAATGCAAATATTCAATATAAAGCACTTATCTGAGAAAATCATGTAAATGTGATGCACCCTTCTTGATCGGTAAGAACAAAGGTGACAAACTGCACCATGTAACTAGGGATGGCAATTTTCGGCCAGAGCCGAATATAATGAAAAGCTTCACGAATACCGAACAAAGGTTTTTCACCTTTTTTTGTTGCCTTTCCCCCCTCTATTGCATAAATTAAATAGTCAACATGTGCATTTTACTCAACGTTTCCCACAGGTTTTGAGGAGACTATGGTGGGTGGGTCTGAGGCCCGAGAGGGTCCGGTAAAGTAAATTACATGAGTCCATTTACTTTTAATGGACACATGTAATATGCTTTATACTTTCTCTGAATATAATCCAATTAATCTTATTTCCATACTTAGACTTATACATAGACACCTTATTTTGAAAACCGGACGTTGTCACATGTGTATCCTCGCGCTAAATGAATCAAGTCCGAACCAATTTGATAAATAATGTTGTATGTGGTTCTCATATGGCGTAACATGAAGACTTCACAGCCTCTCTTCAGGTAGGACTCTCATACTGCAACACTTGTCTTTGTAAAGAGAGAAACTGACAGGATAAAGTCGCTAACCTGCCTGGCAGCTCGCTCTGGGCCGTTTCAGTGGATTTACCATAAAGGTTTGAATCCATGTGCGCTCCAAATTTAGGCGTGGCTAGCTTAATCACCCTCTCAGAAATGAGTGACAGAAACACTCAAAGCGGGTCAGTCAGACTTTGTTGCCTTTTCTAAGAAGTCAGCAACAGACAGTGTGGATGTGCTGGGAGACAATTCAGCAGAACAGTGTTTGCAAACGGCGATTTTTGCATCTTTCTCGGACACTTTAAAATGCTTCCACACTGTCAACATGTCAAAAAGTAAATGTTCAGAAAAAGGACATTTTATATATGTCTTACTATAGTCAGTTGTATCCCGATATAAAAATAGCGTTTTAATTATATTTGATTTTATATTTAACTTGACTCACCGTTATGATTGGCACAAATCTTCAAGGTTCGGTCTCTCCTCATCAGGAGGCGGATTGTGCCCCTCTCTTTGTGTTTCAGCAGCTTCACATCACCAGTCCCCCTCTCCTTCCACTCTGGAGGGTCGTTCTCAGAGGCAAAACGATATAGCTTAGCCCGCCTGGGAAAACAAGGCATACTTCATTAACAGGGTGCCACTCCTGGCGAAGACACCAAAGTACTGGCTTACCAAAAAGTCCCAGCACTGGGCAGCAAAATGCAAATTAAAGCAAAACATGCAGGTGAATAATAATTTAAAACCATTAAAGCAACTTACATCTTAAAGAGTTCTTCCTCATCCTCTTCTAGTGTTTTCACATCCTGCTCAGGAAGGGACACAATGGGCTCAAAGTGGGGGTCATGATTAGAGTCCTCTGCGTTATCTGCAGTGGTGTCATGGTCTTCCTGGTCCTAAAAAGGATAAGCAGTGGATGAGTTAGTGCAAATTCAAAATTTCCAGGTATCCCCTTTCAGACATGCACAGCAAGTTAAATCAATTAGGCGTGTGGTATGGTCAGTGTGAGTCAGTCTTCTGACAACAGACCAACAGGCCATGAACGCTTCAATGGAGGGATTTAAGAGCTCATTGGTTAAGTATAGCTTTTGTAGGGGGAATTGGCAAAGCCTTTAGTAAATCACAGTTGCTGAGCCAAGCATCTTTAATTCTATTTGGGGTTGCATGTTCTCGCGTCGGTGTGTGTGTAAGATTAAATGACTTGTTAGACTGTAACATTAATATGGCACAAACAGACAAATTTAGTACCGGGTCGCACTGTCTTTTAGTTTGCCGCGCCAAACGACTGGTACAAAACTACATTAATTATGGTATGTCTTAGTCTGTTATGTTTCTTGTTCTCCGTGTTTTATTATTCTTTCATTTGGTTTCTTTGTGCCTGTTTTTAAAAAAGTTTGTTGTTGGGACTGTGTTTGTATTTTTAATTTATTTTTTTTTATTTAATCCCAGTATCCATTCCCTTTGTACCCTGCCAGGCCCCTTTTTTTGTAAATAAGAATGTTCTTAATTAACTTGCCTGGTAAAATAAGAAGAATATAATTTCTTGGCTATATGCAAGTTCTTGCCTTGTGATAAAAATGTGCAAAGAGCCCTGTGCCGTATAATTTAGCGGATATGAAACTGAGCACAGGTGGGAGACTTATATTCAAGGTGATTTCGCAAACGTACTTCTAGCCCATTATGATTTTACGTGTATCCAAATGTTAAAAAGTCGTTGCAAGTTAAGCTACAAACTGTAATTCTCATTAAAATAACGTCGTTTTTAAATTTATTTAAAATGGCCACTAGTTTTAATGATTAGGTGGACATCTTAAACGTTTAGTTTTGTCGCAGTTGCACATTTACTTCTTTATATATTAATGTTAACAAACACTTGATCCAACTTTGGTTTTCAAAGACAACTCATTGTGAAGTTGCCTAGCTAGGTAACAAGGCCTTTCACTAGCAGGCTAGTTGAAAGCTAACCATCGTTTTGGAGGGGAATTTTTTCGCACCACGGTTTGTGTCGCGAACTAATACACTTAATTTGACAGGAACTTGGCGTGACATGATATTTGGGGGATAACTTGCATGTTTTAAACCGTGTGACTGAACTGCCGGATAATACGCAGTAACTGACTCCAGCGCCCTGCATTTATTAAAGCTAGCTAACATTAGCCGACCTGATGTTAGCAACTGTTGTGCTTGGCAGACAAAGGCAAGGAACAGAGCTCCTGTCCTGGAAAGCAGGTTACATTAATATAGTAACCCCACCCTGTTAAAATAACTGACGATAGTTTAGTTTAATCGTTAACGTCGTGCCCATTTTCTTTCTATAAGCAGCTAACGGTCGGAGGCTAACGTTAGTGTTAACATGCTGACTGGCGGCAGACTTCCGAGTAACGTTACTTTTCTAACTCTAAAATAAACGAGTATTTAAATCCCACACCCTTGACATATCTAGCAGTCTGCCATGAAGTTTGGCACGCTTTCAATGCACATCGCTACAGCCATGAAAAAAAAAAAGAAAAACACCTATTAGCCTTTCTAGCATCACGAAAGCCAACATCATGATTGTCGGCATTTCTCGCAGCTTCCTTTACAAACTTTGACGAATTATAGCCTAAAAAACACCACGTTTGTCACTAAATTCCGATTTCAAGGCGAACACAACTCATCAGGGCACCTAAAATGTGTGACCTCACCTTCGGGTCTGCCATCGTAATGTAGATGTTTGTAGATTATGGAAGTAGTTTGATAGATTCAAATCCCGGACTGGCCGCCGCTTCCCTTCAGCTACTCTCACTTCCTGCTACAGCTTTCGCGCGCCGAATTTCCTACGTATGCGCTGGCGGCGCGCGCACCGCCTCTCTTGTCTCGGCGATTGCCTGTAACGATCATTGTATTGATTGATTTTGTATTTCATATATTGTCTATGAATTCATTACACCTACTTGTTAAAGCACTTTGTAACTTGTTTTTGAAAAGTGCTCTACAAATAAGGATTATTATTATTATTATTATTGAGAAGTAAGTTTATTCATGGATAAACCCTTGAGGATGAAACATCTCGTTTTCAAGGGGGGTCCAACACAAAACATACAAATGGTTCAATAAACAAAGAAACACAATCACAAGTGACATACAGGAGACATCAATTCATACCAAAGAAAAAGAGGCTCCCAATTACCAACCATCCTGCACAACATCCCCATTAACTCACATCACCCACACAAAGTAAAAAAAAAGATACACACAGGAACATAAAAAGAATACTGATTACATATACAGAAAAGGCTGTTGTTAAAAGGACAGGAAGACGTCATCTCGTAACTATAAACACAAAGCCATAGCTTCTCACCCTCTTAGCCAAACTTCCTACTTTCAGGGCAAAATCAAGCTCTCCACTCAAAACCATCGAATCTTGCTGAAAAACCAAACTTTGCCCTCAGACATGACACACATGGGCCCTCAAAAACAAACACTCTACAACACAGTCTTACACACTGGTGAGATAAATTCAAAACAATACTTCAACAATTGGTTATAAGTAATGTTGCTTGTGGTTCTCCCCTCAGAAACCTTTTCACATGATGAACACAACAAATGTAAACATTTGAACATTTTTAGTCCTTAGTGTAATGTACAGTACAACACAACACGCCAAACAACAAATTGTTCTGCCCCAGCATCCTGTCTTTCGTCTGGGAAAGGCCAGAGATTCTCCTCCTCCATCTCCTCCTCCTCCCTATTCCTCTACTTCCCTCCTCCCCTTTGGTGTCCTCAGACACATGAACTGACTCTGGCCCTTTATCTACACTATACTTACTTACTTACTTACTATACACGGTACTTGCGTGACTGCATTGTGCCAAGTGTAAAGTTTGGTGGTTGGGCTTGGCCCCTTAGTTCCAGTGAAAGGAACTGTTAATGCTTCAGCATACCAAGATACTTTGGACAATTTCATGCTCCCAACTTGTGGGGATGGTTGCCTTTTCCTACGTGACAGCGCACCAGTGCACAAAGCAAGGTCTATAAAGACTGAGCGAGTTTGGTGTGGAAGAACATGACTGGCCTGCACAGAGTCCTGACCCCAACCTGACAGAACACCTTTGGGATGAATTAGAGCGGAGACTGCGAGCCAGGTCTTCTCTTCCAACATCTGTGCCTGACCTCACAAATGCGCTTCTAGAAAAATGGTCAACAATTCCCATGAACACACTCCTAAACCTTGTGGACAGCCTTTCCAGAAGAGTTGAAGCTGATATAGCAGCAAAGGTTGGGACAACGCCATATTAAACCCTACAGATTAAGAATGGGATGTCATTAACCTTCATGTGGATGTAAAGGCAGACGACCTATTGAAGGTTATGATTGGTGTGTTATTAATTATGACCTGGGTTTCCACCTAGGTGGTTGTGTGCTAATTGAGCTCAAGCTGTGCTGACTTGAGAACAATATTGAATGTTAATGAAGGGATATGTGTAGAGTTTAGGTAAATGCGTGTGCTTTTTGATAAATTGTAAGACGTAGCCAGTTCAGGATTTCTAAAAGGAGCAGTACTGAGTTCTGTAAGGACACCTCAACATAAGAGAAATCTGCAGAGGCTGTTATAGATTACTTTAAGGGTTTGAAGATCAGAGTCAAAAGTATTTTGATAAACAATCAGCAGCATAATCCAACATAGTCAATAGTAACTGTGTGACAATTATTTTCCTCATCTGGAAATTGAAGCAGTTTATGGAGCGATACAGAAAACTTAGATTACGGCTGATTGTGTTCGTCATAGATTATATGTTGTGTAATATTGGTGAATTATTCTAAACGACACTTCCTTCACCTTGCTCACAATCAGGTATTTGTAAGAAGTCGTCCAGGCTTTTTTCCAATCAATGTCATTTACAAATCGGTTCTAATATGATATAACATGTGGATTAGAAATATTTTCTTTCTGAAACAAGACACAAATGTTCTCATTATTATTTCGGGGACGTTGAGAGAAACACATTTTTCCAACTGCTGACTCGGTTGGATTTGAGAGGGAGACAGAGGTAGTTGAAGGTCTGCCTGCATAAACTTAAACTTTGGGCCCTTTTTATAACATGGTGTAATGCATGTGTCACTGTCATGTCAGTTTATAATGTACATCGTTTACAAGTCCACAAAGTAGACGGAAGTCCTTATTCAAAAATGCTTGTTTTTGCAACCCCCTCCACCCCCAACCGGTGCATTAATTTATCCCTGTCATTGTATTACTTCCCGACATGTCAGGACCATTGTCAAATATGTAAATACATAAAAAGTCTGTGTGGGTAGCTGTGCGAATTTTTTTATTATTATAGTGTATTATTATTTTCGGTAGATCTTATGCACAATTTGGTAATGCGCTTCTTTCACTTAGTGCTTGGTATAACCATTAGTATAACACGTGTAAATGGTGGAGTCCTGAATAAAAATGGACGTGGAGCTCGAGCCCCGAGAAGAGGACTATCACTTTAAAAACAGTTCAGAGTTCGCCGCTGCACGTGGTCAAACCAACATGGCAGCGCCCTGTGCGTTTCACTGAGAAGTGGAATAAAACAAGAAGGTAAGGTAGCTGCAAAACATTATCTGGACCTCCACTGAATGATATTTAGCACGATAGGAAACTATAAAGGGTTAGAAATTAAAACAGATACTGGATCAATTCCTCTAAACAGGAAATAACTTAGGCCACATCAGCCTGTAGCAAACATGAGATCCATCTGTCTGCAGAATAAGTGATGAAAAGGGTTTAAGCATGATGTGCAGCTGAAACCCAAGTCTTTAAAACAACAAGGCATTTTTAATGCTGTTTTTGTTTTTTTTAATGTAAACGTTGTGGCAGCTGTAACCTTGTTTTTTTTTTATTTCACCGTTATGTCTTAGGCTGCGGTCGAAAAGTAAAAAACAAAAAAGGTTGTGAAGAGGAATTCATTAGGAAAAGACAGAGAATCCGACTGCACTGCCTCTGGGCTTAAAAAAAACTTTATCTATAATAAATACAAGATGAGTAGGCTACAGTAACAAACTCAAAGCTTTATAAAAAAAGTAAGGTTTCCTGTCAAACACAGAAGATGTTTTCCATGTATACATCCACAGTGGGCCAGTGGATAGCACTGTGGCCACACAGCAAGAAGGTCCTGGGTTTGAACCCTGGTCGTCCCGGCCTTTCTGTGTGGAGTTTGCATATTTTCCCCTTGCTGCCAGAGTTTTCCACCGTCAAAAACATATTAGGTTCTCCAGTCTGTGCCATTGACCAGGGATGCGTTTAACACAGAGATTGAATTTGTGACAATAAAGTATACCTTACCTTACTGTCAACCATCACTTATTATACATTTTAATTACGGTAAATATTTCTTATCTGTTGTTTCTACGTCAGCGTTGGTGTGCCGTGGGGAAACTACAAAGCAACTGCGTCGCTTTAAATGTTGCTGTGGGACAGCATTATCTCCTGTCCTTTCATAAAGGATGGTCCAGAGTAGCCCAATGATTAAAGAGGTAATAAAGGAAGCGCTGAAGCTCCTTTCCTTAGCTTCTGGAGAATAGGACCAGCTCTTATCATGGCTGCAATTTAAATTATTCCGGGTCATTTCACTCAATTAGGAAGCTTCTTTAGCAAAAAAGAAAATACGACCGCAGCCTTAGATTTTGAGTTACAATGTCTCCTAAACCAAATATATTAGAGGACAGCTATCACATCTTTTTAAATACAACATCAGTGTCAATCTGCTAATTATTAATTTTGCCACCCAACAGAGTGATGGCAGATGTTAGTGGAAGCCCAGTGGCTGATACTCCCCCCTCAAAGGAGGAGAAGAAGCCTGATGACCTCCCCGAGGACTCCAACACTGATGATGGAAAGTCTGATGTCAAAGCCGAGGGCGCGAACGAGGCAGCATCCGACCCCAGCGTGTACCGCTACATCAAAGAGGACCTATTCACGTCTGAGATCTACAAGGTGGAGATCAGGAATCTACCCAAGTTCATCGGCTTTAACGACCTGAAGAAGTTCCTGGCCAAACAGGGCCTCAACCCGCACAAAATCAAGCTGTTCGGCAAGCAGATGTTCGCTTTCGTCACCTTTAAGAACGAGGAGGAGCGCGACAAGGCCATGAAGACGGTTCATGGCACACAGTGGAAGGGCCAGGTGCTGAGCGTCAGGCTGGCCAAACCCAAAGCAGACCCCATCCTGAGGAAGAGGAAGCAGGGGGAGGGAGAGGGCGCGGGAGGGCAGCCCCCATCCAAGCGAACGGAGCGGGACGAGGCAGAGGAGCCGCTCAGCGTCCAGATAGCCAACGTGGTGACGCCTCTGTGGAACGTGCCTTATGAGGAGCAGCTGAGGAGGAAGGAGCAGGAGGTGGTGGGGGTCCTGCAGAGGCTGGCCAAGTAAGTGATTATGTAGAGTCTGATGCATACATCTGTACATGTGGGATCATGTGTGCAGTATCAACACTGGATTTTTAACCAAATGCATGTTAATGAAAGCCAACAGCATATTTAGAGGAGCTCCTGACAGTTTCCACTTTAAATAACGTTAGAGCTTTACCATCTTTTCTTCTTATCATGTAGTAATCTCTTTAAAAATTAACATTAAGCCCCTCCACACAGGAGGTTGTATTAATGTTTCAGGCATTCTTGCATAGTTGCACACTGACTGACGTGACGTTGTTTTTCTTTTTCAGAGAGATTGGCAGCACCAACAAAGCCATGTTGCCGTGGCTGTTTGCACAGAAAGGGAAATACAACAAAATGTGTTGTCCTCTGGAAGATATCCGACCATCTCCTACACAGGTGTGTGTGTGTGTGTGTGTGTGTGTGTGTGTGTGTATGTGTGTGTGTGTGTGTATGTATGTATATATATATATATATATATATATATATATATATATAAAAAGCCTTCTTCTGCTGTTTGTTGATCAGCACGATGTCTGGTTGGTTAGCCATCACGAGTTTGTCAGTCTGGATCTCGAAGTCTCACAGGATCTTAGCTCGGCCAGTCTGCACCAGGGGTCCTGCCTGGTGTGGTAGACCCCAGCCTCTATTGATCTTGTACTGAGTGCCTGTTCTTGTGCCACCATGATTAGTGCTTCTGTGCTGTCCTTTAGTCCAGCCTTTTCCTGCCACTGGCAGGATTTCGAGATTTTTATTTATTTTCAGTCAGTCTACTGAGATACACACATGTCGTACTTGTATCTTGAATACATACAACTCAATTAGAGATTAGTGTCTTAAAATGGGCCAGGCTGAAGTATCACTATATTTTTAAGAGGTACAATAACCAAAATGTTGTAAATTCTCTTTGTACAAAACATTCTTTAATCTTTCAACTCAGATCAAAATACACTGTGTGAAGCAGTAAATCTAGCCCTAACGCTGTTCACCTTTTTTTTTTTTTTTTTTTTTTTTTACCTGCCTCATGGCAGACAGAGTACAGAAACAAGTGTGAGTTCCTCATCTCAGCGGGTGCAGACGGTGAGGACAAGACCATCGGTTTCCGCCTGGGGAAATATAAAGGCGGCTCCTGTGCTGTGGTGGGGCCGGCTGACACCTGCCACGTCTCTGCCGAGGCCAAGAGAGTGGTCAGCGAGTTTCAGAAGTTCATCAGGTATTATTACACCATCATGATGGTCCACAACAACATAGGCATATAGGCAGTTTCCACGAGCTATTTCGTTAGCTAGATTTGCATCAGAGCCTAGTCTCAACCCAGAAAACTAAAATGGTTCCTCTGTTGCATTTAATCTTGCAGGACAACACCATACTGTGTGTACAGTCCCGAGACATATGAAGGCCACTGGAAGCAGCTGACTGTACGGACTACGAGGACCAAACAAGCCATGGCTGTAGTGTTCTTCAACCCACAGGTGAGGAAATGTTCTGTTTACAACGTGTGTGTTTGGTCCTGTTTCAGAAAATGGAATCGAACATTGTTAGATTTGATTTTTTCAAATGTCTTTTACTTGTTTAATGACTCCCTAGAAACTTGAAGAGGAGGAGGTCAATGCATTAAAGAGCTCCATGAAGGAGTACTTTACAGAAGGAGAGGGGAAAGACAGCGGAGTAACCTCTCTTTACTTTGTTAGGGAGGGTCAAAGGTAAGAAAAAATCAGGATGCTGTGGGGGTCACAAGGGTGAACTTTGGAGAGCAGACGATGAGAAATGTCTTTGGCTTTCAAGGACTTCTCCTAACGTGGAGGACTTGCCCTGTGAGCTGGTGGCTGGAGAGGGCTGCATTCATGAGGAACTCCTGGGTCTCAAGTTCAGAATATCTCCTCACTCCTTCTTCCAGGTAAGAAAGGTTTACTTCCAAACATTTCCACAACCGCATGTTCTTTTCCAGCAAATTCCTAAAAGTTTATACAGTCACTCACTGTTCACACTAACTAAGTACAGGCTATTCCCCATTCGTCTCTGAACACCTGCACTGGAGCATTTCTGGAGTGCTGTATTGTATTTTACAACCCACAAATGCACGATGGTTCCAGCTGCGGTCTCTGTAATTGTGTGTGTGTGTGTGTGTGTGTGTTGCATGGCAGGTGAATACAGGCGCTGCAGAGGTGCTGTACTCTGCTGTGGGGGAATGGGCCAAGCTGGATCAGGACAGCACAGTACTGGATGTGTGCTGTGGGACGGGAACCATCGGCATCTCTCTGGCTAAGGTTAGTTATGTAACAGAAACTTAATTCACCTGGCATTTTGTTTTATTTTGTTTTTATATGAGTTAGTAACAGATACTGTATCAGTCTGCACATGCACTTTCTTAATGACGTCCACATCATGTTTTTGGTGTTTAAATGTTCTCACGGTCTTTATTCTAAATATATATTGTATTGTATGTTTGCCTGTAGAAGAGATTTGAAATTAATTTGAAAAAGTTGTCATAACAATTAACTGGAATTAATTAACTAGAAGTGTGCCAATTAGGCACTGTATTTCCACTATAATAGAAGAAACTTGTTAGAAAATTAGTAACCAAATTTGACAACTTTTAGGCCAAGTAGATAAATCAGTATTTTTTTTTTTAACCAGAATCTAACTCCTGTCAGTGTGATGAGAGCTTTGAAATAGCATTTAGACCTTTAAGATTACTGCAAAGGATAATACCACACATAACAACGGATACAGCGACCTCTACACTGTAATAAATTGCTGCGTCAGGGTTTGTGCAGTTATTGGCAAAGGGATGTAACAAGTCTGCAAACAAAACCCCTTTTTGACACTTTATAGTCCCTCTTGGATGAAAATGGAGGTTCTGATGTTTTTTTTTTTTTTTCATTGGACTTTTGCCCCCAGAGGGTAAAGAAGGTGATTGGGATCGAGCTGTGCCAGGAAGCAGTGGAGGATGCCAAAGTTAACGCAAAGCTCAATGGTAAGAGACCAGATAAGGTCAAGCTACCGCCAGTCATTTGTGTGTGACATCACGTAGGAAGGTCAGTATGGGTATAAGATGTCAGTAGATTTTGTGGTTGTCGTTTCCCCAGACTTTATGTATAAATTGGAATTATTCAGGGCAAAAAAACACAGCTACCATTAAGACATAGATATCAATAAAATAAACAGTAATGACCAGTTATAGATAAACTATGTAAACTTATTGCAATTTTTCTAATTTGTAGATTGTTCAATAAAAACTTTAATTGTCTGTCTGCACTTATTAACTTGTCATTATCCTGACTTTCCTCTGAAATTTCCCCTAAACAAGACTTTTTGAACTGTACGTATCGGCTTGTTCCAGTTCTTAATTAATGTCCTACTTTGAGTGAAATATTCAAATCCAAGACACTGTTTTTTATGGCATATGACTCATTCCATCAAATGTAAATATTCTCCAGAGGGCAAGAGCCCCCCAGTGTGTTTAAAGCAAATGACAAACTTCCACAGAAAATGCTTTAAAATCCCTCAATAAAATAAGCAAGGCCCCTAACAGAAATCGAAAAATCTTCCTTAATTTGAAAAACAGGAAGCTTAAAGCCTGTAGTCATAAAGAAGGTATTGATGACAACAGTCATGGTTTCATAAAATTACCTTTTTGAAAATTAGATCCTCTAGTTTCCTTCATAACTAGAGCGTGATCAACGTTTGTTTTTTTTAAATCTGGTTTTCATGTTTGCATTTGAAGGTCTAAGTAATGTTGAGTTTCACTGTGGAAAAGCTGAGGATGTGTTCCCCAACATTCTCAACGCGCTCGTGTCACCCAACATCACGGCCGTTGTGGATCCGCCGAGGGCAGGCCTTCGTGAGTTAACAAGCTAAAAACACGAAAATGATTTTTCACTCATTTCAAGATCCATCACGTACTAGGAGTTCTTGTCTTCCTTTCAAACAAAGATTCCAAGGTGATACTTGCCATCAGGAGGGCAGAGCACCTGAAGAGGCTGGTTTATGTGGCGTGCAACGCTAAGGCAGCCATGAATAACTTCATCGAGTGAGTGTTTAATATCTTACCAATATTATTTTGATGGCAGGTGATTGTATAAAATGGTAAAAAAATAAATTCTGTCTTTTAGTCTGTGCAGAGCGCCGTCCAACAGAGTTCATGGGGCCCCATTCCGTCCGGTGCGGGCCATGGCTGTGGATCTGTTCCCTCAGACCATGCACGTGGAGATGCTTCTGCTGCTGGAGAGAGTGGACTACAATTCCCAGCAGCAGGCCGGCACCACTCAGGAAGAGACAGGGTCTTAGCCTTAGAAACAGATCCTGCTCAGTTTGATAGGCTTTCCGTACAAGAGATGCAAGGAGCCTTCCTCTCATTTGTTGAAGTATCAGGCCTTCACTTTAAAAGCGTTAATTTACCCAAACAACATAATTTACCATTAATCCAGTAAAGTCCTTGTTGTTTTATAATGCAATATTAATTTGTGCTTCCAATAAACTGGTGTTAATACAGAATGTGTGTACTGCATTTTGATTAACTGAGGTTTATGGACTGTCCCTTTATGGCAAGCAGTTTTAACATTCCTTAAAACTTAATAGTCTCTATTCAAGTAACAATTAAATACATACTAGTAACTAATAACTATAAATCAAGTACTAGTAACAGATTTTTGCCATTGAAATCAATGGGGCTCTGCAGTTTCTAGTACCTACTAGTATATTTTCCTTGGTTAGTCATTCAATGACTAGTAAAATGGCTTGTTAGTAACATTTCAATTGTTACTAGTAACTAAAAAAATATAAGCACTAGGATCTAAATTAGATCCTAGTGACCAGTAACTAATGAATAGGTGAGATCTGAACTGCAGACTCCCATAGATGTCAATGGAAAAAATGTGCTATAGTTACTAGTAACACATACTAGTAAGTTTTCAGGATTTGTTAAAACTGCTTGCCCATAGTCCCTTTACTTTTAATAAGGACACTGCAGCACAAGTGGGTATTAGAGTTCCTTCCTCGTGTTTCATCTTTCTGCGGCTGAAAGAAACAAAGCCGTTCTAGTCATTAGTCAAGACATTTTATTTTGCATAACAAATATCACTGAAGTCATGGAGCTCAGGTTGCAATACATACTTCATTTTCTAGGCAGCAACATGTCAAACAAGACATTAGGACAACTCAACAGCAACATGTAAAAGCAGTATTTTTTTTTTTTCCTCTTCTCACACTGACACTTGGCAAGATAACAAGCGCAGAGGGGAAAGCACATTCTTAAATTAATCTACAATATCACAACAGCCTTGTGTTTAAACTGATGGGTTTTTGTTGTAAAAAAAAAGCCAAATAATGCACAGCAGTTTCTATTTTGTTCCAGCAAGTAATGCATCTATGTATTTTTGTGTGTTAGATGTTTCTACTGTACAGTTTGCAGCAACATTATTCTATAAAATGCATAAGACTGTAAGTAAGCTTTGGTATACACACACACACACTTTTCACCAGCTTGTGTTGGACTAAATCGCATGTTGTTCAGTGTACAAACTACATTTTGCAAGGCTGCCTTTTGAAAAATGTATTCTAAAATATGCTCAACTGTCACAATGAAGGCAAAGTTACACAAACAAAGTACACAATCCATTAAGACGAGTCTTAAAAATCTGCACATGCAGGATCTGATGTTTTACAGGCTGTCTTCATTCAAATACTAATTGGCTAAAGAATAAATGCTTTATCAAGTAAAGGGGGCTTGGTCTTTCCACTTCCTGCTGAAGGGTGTTTTAGGTCCAATGTACTGTATATACTCTGAGCCCTTCCTGAAATGGATTAACTAAGGCAACATGTAGCCAACGTGATTTCTTAAGGGCACCAAAAAATGAAAAGCTACTGAAATGTAACAAGTGGTTAGTTGGTGTGCATGGCATTCGTTAAGAGTATAAAATAAATTCTTTACTTTAAACATTACAGTACTCTGTGGCCCTGTGCTTGGGTTTACTGCAGTGTCAGCATGGGAGCAGGACGTCAGTTTGTTGCATTGCCAAAGCAAAAGAGGGTGAGGGGGGGGGGAAAAAAGGCAACAAGTCCCTCCAAATATCTCAAAAGCAGTTGTTCCTGTACCAACAAGCATGATCAGTCAACAGAAATATCCGACAGGAGACAAGTGCATAACAATAGTTCTGAATAGCGATCACTTCACAACATGTTTGTAAATCGTGCAAACCAAGAGAGCAACTGTCCATTCTGAGGAAAAACAAAACGCCGTTTTTTTTGTATTCATCACCCATAATATCCATAACACCAACCACTAAAAATACCTAATAAGTTTGTTTATCACACAAACACACACGTATTAGTAGTCCCTTTCAAATACTTTAAAGCACAAACAAAACTAATAGGTGCTGGTACTGTTGAAAACAACACTTCAAAACAAAACCAAGGTGTGTGTAGTGGCTTTTGTGGTGAAAGAAGCATGCATTTTTATTTTTGTTGTGGTTCATGTGCTATCAAGTCATGTTAACTTCTCTGCAGCCTGGGTGATTTTCTTCTAGCGCCATAGTGAGGATGCATCTAGAGAGGTAGACGATATTTGCTCTACTGTCTGTTAGTGCATTTAGTCCTACCTGTACCAGCTTAACCAATGAAACGATGTGTAGCTATATTGCCATTAGATCTCAGTGATGCATAAGTAAGAGATGGATGGTGGTGATGTCTGACAGTGACTGGGGTTTCAGTGCCGTGGTTCATCAGTGATTCCGAGACTTAAACGTCAACAGTGCAGAGGGGTTCACTCCCTGGCTGGGCAGACTCCATTATAGTCATCTTGGGTTTCTTCCTAGTTTCCTCCTGGTACAGAAATACAGTAATCATAATATGAGGAGTACATTCAGAAAATGGTAAAGACATGGCAAGTAAGAAAACCCCCAAATCTAAAATACAAACTAGGGCTGAATGATTCATCGTTTTCAAATCGAAATTATCTTTAATTTAAGAAGAGGAGACATTGTGCTGTACATAATTTAAAGCCCCTTGAGGCAAATTTGTGATGTTGGGCTATTTAAATAAAACTGACTTAACTACTGTAGTTAACACCTGTGATTTTTACTACAAGAAGTCAAAATGTCTGCTTTGGCTTGGCACTTTACTTTTATTCATGTTTGAAACCAAATAATCTAAATACTGTCCAATGTTGGCATACAGGATAAACACTTTCTAAAATAAAAACTGACAATTTCTGCACGCTACACAAAAGGAAACTCACCCGCTGCATGGCTAATTTCCTCATTTCTTCTTGCAGTTTGTTCAAGATATGAAGGTTTGGCTTGTTCTTTTTGGCATACTGCTGGAGCTCGATGACACTTTTGTCAGAGTTCTCCTGCAAAATATCAGACACGAACATGACAAACTATCTCCATTACAAAGCTGCAGGTTACTACGGTGAGGGTTTAATGCTGAAAGATATTTTAATTGCTTTTGGGATTTCACTGTTGACCTCAATGTGTAATGAAGCTCAACATAAAACAGAAAGATAAATAAAACCGAAAGTTTTCCCATGTCTACAGAAGCTTTACAGGTTTACTTACCTTCTTGACCATCTTATTGCTCTCTCTGCCATACATGCGCAGCAGTGAACCCCAGTTCTTGACATGAGGATGAAGCATCTGCAGGATCTTCTGCGATGCTAGTTGTTTGCCAACCCTCTTGTTCTTGCCTGGTGGCAAAATATACAAAACATGTTAGTGAAGCTACATATGTGTTACTAGTCTGTAGAAGACTTAGTTAGCTCCATGGGCTTGGTAATTAAAATCTCTTCTCCTATCTCTTCAGCTCTACTCATTGACTGGCTCTGTCTCTTACTGTGCGTAGATATGGATTTTGGTTTACTTACACCAGCCACGCACAGTGTGCTTCCCACACGTCATCACGTATTCACTCTTCTGGTTTTTCCCTGGGATCACCTCAAATTTAATGCTGGTGTCTCCCATTCCATGGTTTCTACAGGAAAGACAGAACAGTAAGCTTTTATTATCTGTAATCTGCTACTTGGTTGTCCTGTGAGAATAGGCCATTAAAAGTAGCAACAATGACACATGCAGAGTTGTGTGAAAGCCCAACTGCCCGCCAGTGGCTTTAAACAGTATCAGAAATGCTAAAAAGGACATGTTCTACCCAGCAAGGCGAACCGAAATATATGGCTAACTAAATAATTACAATAATGCAACCATCTGTTGTTCCAGTGTAATGTACTGCATCAGAATAAAGTTATTTAACTGCAAATTACTTACTTGCCACGTACTGTAAGATCATGTGTGTTTTATCCTACTCTGCCGTATAGATTGATATCTCACAAGACGTAAACTTGACACACCCAAAATGTACTGTATTGGTGGGTTAATGGATTACTGCTTACCTTTTAAGGCACTCATGAAGAATCTGATATGGCGAAAGTAGTCCCGCTTTGTTGGTCAGCTCGTACACCCTCGAGTCTTCTATACTGATATGATTAAAATACTGTGGAGCACAGTATACGCAATGTTACCATTGTTGTGTTACCTCATATTATCCGCCGTCAATGTTGGGGATACGCACTCTTAAATGAACAGGAATCCAGGTAAGAACATTAAAGAAATACCTCCAGTTCGTCGCCCTCAACAGGCTTCTCCTCTGAGGTCTGCTTCACAAAGTCAGGGATGAGGATTTCCAGTGTGGCTCGAGCTGAAGTTCACAGCAAATTAGCAGTGAGAGCAGAGCTAGTGACACATTACAACATGCTAATTTACCAGTGGAACTACATAATGTACATCCTAAGAATATTATAACTGAGGAAATTAAGTGGGTAAGAGCTGGACTCATTCCAACTCTGGCTACACCAAACTAGGTAAGGATTTGGTATTTATTCAGCTGATGAAAACTATTATTCCTGTCAAACATGATAAATATTGATGTTGTTTATTTGCATGAAGCTCTTAAACTGATCATTACTGTAAGACAATGTAATAAATATTTACAGTTATGGGGATTTAAAAAATCCTCCAGTAGATCTCACCATAATCCCGCTGTCTTAACCCACTTACAGAAGAGCTAGTAGAGTGTATATTCAGTTGTACACCAACCAATCTATCACACTGCTAAGTACTGTAAATAACATAGATTACCAGCTTTATTCTTGGCAAGTTTTTTACTGCTTGCGGTTCCTGTGCCGTAAGTTACTCCATCTATAATGACAGACGCTCCGAAGGGTTCACTTGGGTTCTCTGTGGGGCAAACAAATCCAGTTTGATTTGATATGAAAATCTTGTAAAGACAACACCACACTTGAAACTTTTATTTATAAAAAGAGATAAATAGTTTTGTGTGCACACAGGCGCATTTGTGTGACTTCAGAGGGAGGTCATGAAAATGTGCACCGAGTTGTAGATGATTATATTTTCTTAAAGGCGAGACACGGCAGGCAAAAACATCGTTTTGTCATGCGCTGGTCGATTTTGGGCGTTTTTTTTTTATGCCTGCTGACAGTATTTTTGATTTATGAAATAATACAAAGAGAGATATGCAAAATCCCCTCGGTGAAAACATTTGAATATAATGTGTCAACAAAATAAAACAATCATTTTGAACCTGACTTAAACCAGTGTTTAGATTTCAGTTCTTGAAATAGATGAAAATTAGTGCATATTTAAACATAATATTTCAGAAAACATGTAATACAAGTCTTAATGTGAGTAATCAACATTCATGGTGATATCTATTAGTTACAATTTTTTTTTACCCTATTCACCTGCAGTGTCTCGCCTTAAATAACGTATTCCTGATCAGGCAAGGAGCGCCAAGAGGACTTAATATCCCTCACAACACTTACAAAAGAAAAACTTACCACATTCAAAAAAGTTGTAAACAGGTCGAACCTTTAGGACACGTTGCATATATTCATGCAAGATGCAAACTTCAGACTTTCCGTTGGGGTTGATCACAAATTCTGTTAAAATGTAAACATTGAAATGCGTCAAACAAACAATACGCTGAAAAGACAAATTAAACAATTACAGTACAGATAAGTCATACTCAGAAATAACACCCATTGACTTGAGGCTTTTTAAAGATTTTGATTTCCACCGGTTTTGCTTAAACGTTTAAAAGAGAAAGATATCAAGTTCATTTAACTACACTGCAGAAGAGTCCGGATCTGCACATGACACATGTATTGTTGTTTTTTTATGGTTTCGTTGGATACTAATAATGAAAAATAACACCTGGTGTCTTCTTAAAAAAAAACTTGAATTGTATGAAATTACCTTTCTTAGTGGGGGCATCTTGGACAGACAGTGTGATGAGTTTCTGGTTGGCAGGCAGGATAGGTCTCTCGGACTCTGCCTGCTTCCTCTTTGTGTCTCTGTTGAACTGCCTTCGCTCAGCCCAGGTACGAAACTTCTTGACAGTGACTTGTTCAAAGTCAAAGCATTTTTCCAGGTACAGGCGAAACTCTTCAAGTTCTGTGAGGAGGTTTTTTAATCAAGTTAGATGACCTGCTGAAGCTTGATCAGGAAACACATAAGAATGACCTTTCCAAAAAGTCTATTACTAGCAATGTGCTATAAAAAGCCCTTACCTATGGACTCGTCCTTGCACACTTCAACCTTGGCCTTGACTTGTCCTAAGGCTCCTTGGGCAGTGTCACAGGGCTGGGACTCTTTACCTTGCAAGTTCTTATCAACGGTACCCTCCCCACCTGGGCAAATGCCAGTCAGACTGGGGGGAGGGGCGTCGCCCTGCTCCTCAGCTGTAGCATCCGACTTGCCTGCTCTCTCTTCGCCATTGGCCACTTGACTGGGCTTGACTGGAGACTCCCCTGCATTAACTGTCACCTCCCCATTCAGTTCCCTTTCCTCATGTTCCTTCATTTTCTTGTAGTGTAGGCAAGGGATGCTGCTGGTAGGAGGGTCGTGTTTCTGTATCAAAGAACAAGGCCGAGAGTTGTTAAAACATTTGCAAACAGTGTTGTAGCCAATTTTGATGTGTGCTATATGTTGTGTGTTTGTGGTAAGTTGTATAGGTCGCTCTTCCACCTGCGCACCAAGGGGCACAGGCAGGGAATCACAGTGGTTACGTAGGCTATATGGAGCGAGTCACAGGTGAACAGCTGGGGGAATTAGGATCTGAGGAAGCCACAGTTTTTCAACCGTGTATGCGTGCATGTGTGTATATTCGTGATGGATTTTCTTAGTGGCAAGTGGCTATTTTGTGGTACAACTGCCACTACAAACAGTATTGTCTGTTTGACACAAATGGCTGACTTTCAAGATCTAAATTGAATTATTTCCACAACCTTAAAAAAAAAAAAAAAAGTTCATTCTTCCAAGTTGCTGTTTTTCCACTTGTGGCTAAAAATGAAATACAGCGTGGCAGCTTTCTGTTAAGGGACTTGATCCGACCCCCTGTTTTTTGCCTCCAAAGCAGAAACTCATTTGACCTGAAGCAGCAGCTGTGATATCAAAGTAATATCAGTATGCATTGTTGCATCTTACCCTAATACTGCCGGTTCCAAGGAAGTAGGGTCTGGACCAAGTGACCACCCTGGTCTCTCTGTGCAGGTAGACTGGAATGCCCGAGTTATGGAATGTCATGATCCACCCATCAGGTAGAGGCTCAGTGGGCGGACGCCCCCGACCTGGTGTAGCGGAAAACATAAGTGTAAATGCAGGCCCTTAATTACTACATGCTTTCTGTGTGCGGTGAACTTTTCTAACAATTGTTAGAAGACTATTTTGTGTAACCACACAAGTAATTTTGAGCGGTTGAAAAGATATTCACGTTGGGCTACGTTTAACTTTGGGGCTTGGAATAAATACAAGGGTTAGGACAAAACATGCAACTGAGGGGTCAGATAAATTTTAACTTTAGACTATACAAAATGAACTCAAATGAAATATTTACCTACATGCACACTTTAATTCCCCACTACTTCCAGCTAGTTGGATTAAGAAAGTATCAGCAGTTCAGGTCACATGCCTTAAATAACACTTTTGAACAATGAGCTTGTTTGAACATAGTGAGAAGAGAAAACGCAATTTGAAAACTCATTTCTAAAACAAGTTTTTTTGAATTTGTAATATTTATGCTGATTGGTTAAACCTTTCAGACTAAAACGTTTACTTGTTCACAATCAGAATTTCAAACCTCATTAGTTACATGAGTTCTTGCATGTAAAATATCTCACCACCTGACAAACACCAGTGTAAATATTCTTTTAAAAATAGGTGCCCATCAGTGTGTGCTTTCGATTGTGATACTATTTTAGAGGACTACAACAAAGAAAAGAGGGCTCCTTGGTTGTTCATTTTAGTTGTGCAGGTCTTACCACTTCTGCTAACCAGTTTCCCCCAAGGAAACCCTTTATTGTAATCTACAATTACAAAAAGCAAAGTAAAGTTAAGCAGCTAACATCCAATCATGCTCTGTGGCATGAATTTAAATGCTGAGCAGGCCACGTTGATTCTGACTTTCTACCAAGATGACAACAGGAAAAGATCTAAGTGACTGAGAGAGGGATAATTGTTGGGGCACGCATGGCAGGAGCTTCAGTCACCAAGACTGCTCAACTGGCTCGCGATTAAACAGGAACAGTGACTTAAGTTTAGATCTCTGGGAAAGACATCGGTGAATAGGGTGCACATTTCGTGTGACCTTTGTCAGGTGACTCAGGAGGATGTCAATGCGGGATGTGATTAGACTATGTCAGGAAGAAAACTCCGTCGACCTTTACATAGAGGGGGATATTATAGGGGGGGTTGCAGTAAATAAACTAGCCTTACTAGTCTAAATTAGTCTTACGTGCTGAGAATTCATGAAATTTACTCCTACTTTTGAACTTAAGTATAAAAGCAAGTTATCAAATGTCTTAAAGCTAAGAATCACTCTTACTCTCCCAGTTATTTCAAACAGCTCAAGAGGTCTCTCAAGTGGTTAGGAGTTGCCAGTAGGGGCTTGTGATCGTGCTGTGGAGACGTGTGCGAATATTTCAGCAGGGGAAGAATGTGTCTGAATTTTTTGACAATGTTAATTACTCAGCATCGTTTGGACAGAGCAGGCATCATCTCTGTCAGCGAGTTAGTGAGGGACATCATCTCACCTATGCAGCAATGCGTTTTCGGCTAAATTGAAGGTGATGCTTTCTTTGCCACGGGACAAATGCAGCAATACTGATGATTTAGGGGCATGTAAACAATTATGGCACAACTCCACACATTGTCACGCGTTTCATCGTCTTCCCAACACCACCCTTTGTAATCCAACAGACGAAACACAAATTATGCAAATAGCCAGCTTCCCAGGAGTAGTAGGCGCAATTGATGGCACATATGTTTTTTTCCTTTCATTTCTATATTTTATATTAACGTATTCTCTTGAAAATTCTTTGTCAAATGCAAACTTTTATTTTAACCATTCAATGTGAATTTATCTGAGACTATTCTCACGTAAGGAAATCTATTCAGTGATTGGTCCTTGCCTACATCGTCATCCAAAATCCCGTTTGCCTCTCTCTCCCCCCTGTCTGCCCCACTTTCTCCATCAGCAGTATTTATTATGAAGCTGCCTAAAAGACACAGAACTTGTCTTTTTTTACATATTATTCCACCCGCGATCCGTTATCACGGCACGGCAACAGGTGCGGCGCGTGCTGGCTTGTTAAAGATGTAGCCTATGAAACCGAAACCAACATCTACACTGTGTGTGTTCACTGTTGCTTTACGTGGTCCGTGATTTGTAATGTAATAGGGAACCAAGTTGTTTCATTGTAGCCAACGTCCGATGGAAATTTTGTAGACGTCGCCCGACCCTACTAGATGTTCGTCACCCGTCTGTATATTGGCAATACACACAAATTGTGTTACATAATACTGAATACTGCAAATATCAATTCACCTCAAAGTACACTTATGTAACAGATGTAACACGTCATCTAGCACACACACTGCCCCAAGGTACTATAATTACATTCAATAGCAAATTATTTGATAGTACCCAACCCTAAAACAGACAGATCCACCACTCACTCTTCAGGACAGTCTTAATTTTGGTCATCATGGGCTGAACACCTCCTTCATCATCTGAGTGATGATCACTGTCTCCGCCACATTTGTCGTCTGCCAGACGCATCTTTTTTGGTACTGGCATGCCCTCCTCCAGCAGAGCATCAACATCATTGTCAAACTCCTCCTGGAAAAGTCAATGGTTAAGGCCGGGAGAGAAGGATCGATCACCAGTTTAAGGAAGTTTTGAATGCTTCGCCTGAGAAGAAACTTTTAAATCGATGTGATGACATAAAGTGAACAATTGCTGGAAAAAAAAAAAAAAACAACACACCTACCACAAATATAGGAAGTTTCACTTTGGGGCATCAAAATAAAATACTTCTGACTTTAGAAACTGATATTATTGAACCTATATTAACTCCTACTACAAATTAAATGACACATTTTTAGCAGCATCGATCCGTCCTTTTTTTGTTTAACGGTTGATTATTTTTGTGTCAAAAGGAAACCCATCATTTCATGGGAGAAATTAAAATGGCACTAACCTCTTACAGCATCTCACTTCTCATTTTCAGTAATAAAAAACCAAAACAAAAGCAAACAAACATTTAAATGTATGCTGCTTAATGGCACATTTGATTCTGGCCTAACCAGTCACACCTATTGATGCAGAAAAGGTCTGAAGTGGAACAAGAAGTCATTTTAACGTGAACTTTTCTGGCCCTATGATTCAGTTCTAGTTATTCTTAGTCCACACTACAACCCAGTTAAGAGTTAAACAGCAAAATTGCTGTTAAAGTTACATGGTTTCATCCTGAGAATTAGCACTTGCATATATTTGATTGGCCCACTCAGTGCTACATATATATATTTTTTTATCTTTAACCTTGTTTCCCCCCCCTTCTATTTTTTCACCCCATGTGCCAGTGGTGTCATTAAAATGACAGGGGAGGCTGTGTTGAATGACAGTGCTAATAATGCCCTGTTTTGAGTGTACTGTATGCTCTGGAGTACATTACTTTAGTTTGACAGTAAAAAGGATAAACTGGGTGTGCAGTTGGTAATGACATGGGATACTGCAGACATAAGAAGAGACGTACCTCGTAGGCGTAAGTCACAGCCTCGTCATCTGCTTGCTCCTGCTGAACTATGACCTGAGACTTAAAGCCGCCATGACCCCCATCGTCATGATCCAGGAAGTTCTCGTAGAAGTCATCCAACTCATCCAGGACAGCGAACTCTACCTTGTTTTCCACGTCTACCTCAGCCTCCTCTGATCTTCTGCCTGCTACGTTTCCTGCTCCAGAGCTACCCTCAGCTACCTCCTGCTCACTCGAGTCATGCAACTCACCATTCATGCTGTCTAAACCATCATCACTTCCTCCCTCCTGCCCTTCACCTGTGTACAAAACCTTCCTGTCTTTGCTACTGCTGCTTTCAGTGAAGCTCACACGGATCTTAACATCTTTGAGCAGCTTGAGGTCTGGTAGAAAGTTGGTGACCGGGGGAGCGTGGCGGGCTGTTCTGGGGCACGGTGGGTTGGGATTGGCCTCATCTGAGAGGTGGCTACAGAAAGTTACTGAGCCCATGCTGATGGGCTGTTGTGGCTGGGGTTCCCCGTCCCCTGGGGTGTAGGTGTATCCATCACCACCAGAGCTAACGTCCATTACCTCTGCGTCACTGGACGTTTGCAGGGGAGGTGGTGGAGGTGCTCTGCCTTCATCTTGGCCAAAATCATCAGGTGACTCCAAGGGGAGAGGGGGTAGAACATCATCTATCTCCATTTCTACAACTTATACTGATAATTTATTCTAAAAATCTGACCTGTTGAGATACCTTCTTCTTATCTAAATCCAGAATGCATGCAGAAGCACATCCCTGTATAGACCACGTACCAGAGGTGAAAATGCTAAGCTGACTACATTGTTCTTTTCATTAATGCAGACAGCTTTCAGAATCACTGTCTCAATTATTGGAAATCACAATGCATTCAGCTTAATATGGGATCTAGTCTCTGATCATCCTCCACTGGTATCTTCTGGAAGCTAGAAAAAAAAAGGAGGAACAGTAACACGTTCAGAGCAGATGTCATTAATATAACCACTAACTATGCAACTGCGGGAAATTTACTTCAACCTAACACATGGCACACTGTCTTGGGAATATGATTTACGTTTCTTCCAAGTTCAAATAACAAGCAAATTCATCGTTTTAGCGTAACGTTATCTGTTCAGTCTCCAGCTGCACAGCGGGCCGTTAACATCAATGCTAACATGCTAAAAAGCAACATCAATCAGGCTGTAACAGATCTCCGGGTCTGAACTGTCAGCTAGCCTGAAAACCGTTAATTACAGAAATACTCACCGAAAAATGTGACACAACTTGTCTCCTACTGGGCACCTAACTACCTTTCTAAATCATTTTACAATTCTCGACGCGCCGCCATACTGCCCGAGTTGCAGCCCCGCCATCTTGAATAAAACCACAGCGGCAAACCAACTCAAGCCCCGCCTCCCGGTACCGGCTTTTTGGAAATTGATCGATCAGCGGGCCAATGGGAGCGTCCTTCCACGACACCACCTGGTATCATTCATCCAATCAGCATTACACATTTTGGCCGACGAGCAACGTGTTATGTGAATCTATGGTGTTCACAAAAAAAGCAAGTCTGGAAAGTTTTTTTTTAAAACTTTTAATTGTTTAACTAAAAATTTGTGTCCTGGAAACACATTTTAATACAAACATACAGCCGGCATACGGAAGCACATTGCATTCAGCATATAAATGAATTACTGCAAAGTGTTGAATGAATATGAATATTACAGATAGGCCTATTATTTCACAGATGAATAGCCTATTAGTCTGTCAATATTGTAGTTGCTATAAACTGTTCTAGCAACGAAATGTCTGTTAACTTATAGCCTCTGCATTGGAAGCACCTACCTCACCTCTCTGTGGCAAGTTCTGCACCACACAACACAGTGGACTTTAGGCTTATGCATCAAAGACAAAAAAAAGATCTGAAATGTTGTTTGTTTTTTTGTTCTTTTTCTCTGCTCCTGGTGTCGGGCAGTCGTTGTAGCCATCCCGTCCCTGTCCCGCACTGGTGATGTTCTGATGTACCAGTCCTGTGCAGGTGTTGGTGCATGATCTGATCAGCTGTCTTCCCTGTCTCGCTGTCCAACCCGCAGTCCTCATGCCTCCTTGCAGCATGTCTAAGGCACGTTCTTGCAGATGAGCAGGGAGAGTGGGGATCTTTCTTTTGGTGTTTTTTATAACTGTAACTGGCCATCGTCTGTACGCTGTTAGTGTATTAACAACCATTCCACATGTGCATTGCTTGTTTTTGGTTCATTGAACAAGCATGACATAATACAATACAATAAAGTTCTGTAAAGTAATCTGGATGTTTACATAATTATCTTTGAAAACAGTGTCTTTAAAAAGGGACGTTTCTTTTTTGCTGAGTTTATATAGTTATATGATTTCCTGAAGAGAATGTGAATCACAATTTCTCAACTTGCCAGCCGGGGTCACTGTTTACTAACAGTAGGCTACTAGATCATTAAAAAAAATACAGGAATAGTGGAGATGGTTTGCTAAATTGCTGTTTTAATTTTTATAAAGATGGGGTAAGTTGTGGGGATATTTTTAACACACAAAAATCAATTATGTTAAGACTCAAATTAACATCCTATTTAGCTAAATGTCAATGCAAGAACAGCAATCTTTCATCTTTTTATATTTGTAATTAATGCAGTGATTTTGTTCATGTCTGTAATTTTGTCTTGTTCAGAACCATAGATAATAATCACAACAGACATTTTCATTGTTTAAAGTGTCCCTTAATAATTTTATAATTTGCACCTATACTTTTCCTACTGTGACATGTCAAAATGTCACCTGTGTAAAAGGCCAATTAACATTTTTGTGGAGAATTTGTTTGTTGTACACTGACTGGTACAGCCACACACAGGAGACTGAGTATACGTGGCCCTCATAGATACTAGAATGAATACCCGTAACTCACAGTAGATCACAGGGGAAGTAGGAGCGGGGTGAGATGACTTTTTGATTGAAGTGTCTTTAAAGTAAGGACAAGACAGTGATGTCTCCGACTAAAATATGGAGATATATTTCAGGATGTGGTGCATCCCTGCGAATAATCACAAAGTGGTTCCTTGGCTCAACAATGAGGGGTAAGTTGAGCCTAGGGAAAGGATAAATTGAGCCGCTTGGGGTTCAGGGACATCAATGTCATTTCATCATGCCAACTCAAATGCCAATTCACAACATTTCATTGCACTTGGATTGTGAAACATTGGAGCTTTATTTTTGATGTTTCATTTATTTCATATCAGTGTATCATTTCAAAGCCATCCTGTTGATCTTCATGTGGCGTGCCACCTGACGTATGGACTTCCCGTTCTTATCTCTCCCACTGCTCTGTCCAAATCCACAAGAGGAGTTGAAGCCCTGTCTGTCTTCCATTTATAGAAGCACGATGGTTTCTGGTTTACAATTCATGTCACATAATTATAAAAATGATAAATGATAGCTGGCTCAATTTAACCCATCTGTCATTTTAGTGTCAGCCAGCAGTTTAGAGGTAACGTCATGCTAACAGTATAGCCTCATATTGTGACTTCCTACAGCACTAACACGTTAGATTTTTTCAAACTTCTCTTTAATTGTTGAGACACAAGAATCATGTAGTTGAACATAAAAACTCACTTTAAATGGCAAAAAAAAAAAAAAAAAAACATTTTTGTAACCTAAATGTGCTCATGACTTATTTGATGGACTTCTGTCCATCACAGGGCGAGTAAAATGGATGGGTGACTCACCACAGGCTCAAATCACCCCGCTCTCCCCTACAGAAAAAAAAAAAAGATTCACAAGTCATAGCAAGTGTTTGTTCTTGTGCTTTTGTGTACCTAAAGAGATGACAATCGAGGGGAACACTGGTTAACCCCTCTACACTTTAAGACTCTTTCAGTGCAGAATTTATAGAGGGCTCCTATGAATTGATAAAATATATTAAATATTTGCACATAGACATCTTCAGATAGTGTTTCTAAATCACTTACAAGCTTTCCTCGGGCTAGAAAGTATGAATATTTTTCCTGTTGAATTAGCATCCCAATCTCTGTATGAGTAACGCGTGTTTGTGAGAACCAGCTGTCTTTTTGATTTAAAGTAAAAAGCAGAAATCAACAGACAGGTGTATGAACACATCTGGTTACTAAAAAATGTGGGTTTCTCACTGTGTGTTTGTCTATTAATTCAACATTCACAATATGTAAGCCAAATGCTAGCGTTTAGATAAATTGTTTTTATTGTTAAGCAGCTGTAAAAGGCATTATTCAACCACGGAAGTTGTCAGAGATCCACAGCCTGAAACTTTCTGCATTTCACATTGAAATGTGTTGTACGTAACACTGAGACCACTGTGGTGCAGAGTTGGGGCATAACTAATGCATTAATTGTAACAGGGCTACAGTATCAGGAATTTAAAAAGTAGCTGGTAATGTCTGACAATTACTGTGACCTTAACTCAGATTACACCACGGGTAACCCCATGAATTCCCATTGTGTATAACAGAAAATAATTTTAAATTGGAAATTGTGCATAAAGAATATATTCACTCCATATCATGGATTTAAAGATAAATCTGACACCAACAATAATAAAATAATATTAGTTTTGATTGCAGTTCAAAGCAGTCCACCAGCAATCTGTAATGTAATTGTACCTACTGAAGCATCCCAACCCTGCTGTTTTGTGACATGTAGGTAAAATATTGTCCTCTACAAAATTATAAATGTTCTTTGGCAATCTTTTAAATTAGAACACATTTTCAAAAGATTTTACCTTAAATTAAGAATAAGAAATACATATCACTGATGTCAATGAGGCAGCTAGTGCCGACCAGCTGTAGAAAAAGTTCAGATGAGTGTTCACGTTCGCATAGCTGCTGGGGGTGGGGGGGGGGTGGGGGGTGGGGGTGTAAAAGGCACAGAGTGGGTTTCCTCCATCACGTCTTCACACCTGCAGTTTGAACTGGAAAGAACTGGTGTTCCATTTGCTTGTTGTGTCACAGTTGGGCATGGTGCGCTCTGTGAAGGTCACATTGCCTTCTGCGTCGATCAGAATAATTGTGTTGGTCCTAAATGAGCAGGGACACAGGAGATACAAGCAAACAAAGACAAAAAATATAAAATAAATGACATAAAATGCTTGAAAAAAAATAAATAAAGAAAAATCAAAGAAAACATGCAGATGGCAGAAGTAATTCTGAGAACAACTATGATCATTCAACAGTCACATCTGAGGTATTTAGCAAACACCCGTATCAAGGATGAGCAGGCAGTGGCAGTGCCTTTGACAGTCTTTGATGGCTCTGGCAAAGACTGACCCTCTGACCTTTTGGCTACAGGACAGTCTCTGTATCCACTAATCCACCATGCAGACGATCCTCTTTCATTTCCTCGCTGTGGAGGATTGATTACACAGGGATTTTTTGTGTACTGACAGTTCTCTGTTCCCTCTGATCCTGCTTGTCACCTCAGGTGGAATCAAACAGGGGGAGATAGAGGAGAGAGATTTGGCGTGGGTGGAAGACACTGACCTTGTGCCATAATGAGGGGAGCGAACACACACCGCTGACAGAGCCTGGATCATGTCCTTGCTGTAGCCATCCCCCTGGCTCTCCTGAGCTGGATCAGGTGTGTTCCTGTTAAACAAAACCACAACACACCCTTTTGAGTCATGAGTTACTGTTTCTGGGAATGTCTCAGGCAATGCAATGCAATGCAGTTGAGTCTTGAAGTGGTTTCTACATAAGCAAAAGTCAGTTTCCAGGTTTCTCTGTAAGGTTTGAGAGTTGGCAAGACGCTCCATAATTAATGTCTAGGTCAAGGCTACATATGCCCATCTCTTTCAACAAAAGTAACTCAAACTCTGTTCAGTTTACATTCTGCTGTTGCGATACACGGCTGGCTAAACACATCACTACAAATCACCACCTATCAGACATATTCTAAACAAATCCCTTCACTTTTTGTACGGCAGCTTCATATTCACTGTACAGACACGAGAGTGGTATCAATCTTGACTCTAAGAAAGTGACAACCATATTTCCTCAAATGTCTAACTAATCTTTTAAAATGGTTATATGTTATGTTATATCCCTCTGGCATAACATAACATCAAGCAAAAGTGTTATTAAGAGGAACCAACACTGAGTGCAGCTAAAATTGCAACCCCCCACAACAGCTCATTCAGAGACTTGATACAGGCTCTGAATGTCTGGCATGTACCAGGGGCTCCGAGTAGCTCTGCTTCCCTGATCAGTTTTACCCCACATGTGGCACCCGACCTGGTAAAATCCTCCCAATGTTCGCCATCAACTTACAACTACATATTTCCAGTGATTGTAGATGTATTTAAAAAATGCATGTAAACATTTATCACCCCATCAATGGCATAAACCCAGATTTAACCCACATAACTGCTTTCCATCTAACATAAAGCCTTTAAATCACAGTTAAAGGTTCAGTGTGTAATATTTAGGAGGATCTATTGACAAAAATGTAATATAATATCCATAACCATGTTTTCAGTGGCGTATAAAGCTGTATAAAGAGATAATTACCTTAGAATGAGCCACTTCTATCAAGATACACTGGGGTCCTCTTACATGGACGTTGCCATGTTGCGCCGTCATGTTTCTACAGTAGCCCGAATGGACAAATGCTCTACAGGGCACGTTTCGCCACTACGTTGAATACGTACAAAGAAGAAGGTAAACAACAACTAACATTAGTAGTAGTAGTCGTCGACTGGTTTATTAGAAGTAAGAAAAGAAGAGAAATTTGGACGACCACACATTATTTAGCACAAGAGCAGACGGAGCGTGTCGGCCACCATAGCTTCTCCTACGCGCTTTGAAAGGGAGGGCTGAGCGGTGACTGATGGTGCATTCATGTCCTGTCAGAATAATGTGAATCTTTTTTTCCCCCTCCTTAAATCTCTATTGCAAAAAGAGAGATAAAGTGTACATGGGACATAAAAAGTATACAGAACTTTTATTTGTGAAAAATCACATACTGCATATACATATTTTGCAAAACATGTAATTTGCAATATAGTTATAACGATTAGTTTGCTGTCCATGTAGAGTGAACTAGATATCTGAATGTTGTTTATCTGCTCTGATAAGGCTAATCCAACACATCTTTGAAGTAGAGTCCATATTGATTCCACATTCTGACTTAAGAGCACATGAACACACACTGAAGTCGGAAGAACAACTTCACAACTTGGGAAATGGGACCGTCCGAGGAGCACATGAATGCACCACTAAACGCCGATTGCAATTCGCAACCCTCACCACTAGATGCCACTAAAACTAACACCGAACCTTTAAATCAAGTATTATTATAAGATTACACATTAACTAAAATTAAGATGAAATGTGTTACGGTGTGTGAATCTACAGCAGTGTTGGCCACTCACAGCTCCTCATTATTGAGGACGTTGAGCAGCTCTTGCACCAGTCCATCGCAGGACAGGGACTGGTCGCTGACAACGCTGGTGAAGTGACGCTTGCCTTGTAGCAGTTTCCTCCATGGCGTGTCCAGCAACGAATTACTCAAGCCATAGATTCCTGCTGAGGGGAACATGAAAAATACAGACAAATGTACACAATAGTAAGCTCAGTTAGTGACCTTGTAGAACCACCTCCAATAAACAGACAATCTGAGATCAACGTGGAATTGTCATGCTAACATGAATGGGCCGAGAGGAGAGGTAAATGTGAAATGAACGGTTTCTACAGCAACGATATTAAAAACACAGACCTGGTTTTAGATGGATGGGTTCAGGGCTGCCTCTGTTTCCATAGTAACACACAATGTCTTGTTTGGCTCTACATGGGAGACAGTAAGATGGAAAATTACAGATGCATTTAGTGATGATTGCATTTTGTTTATGTCTAATTATGAACGTCTTGTCACCAAGTCATAATGCTTCTATGCTCTTGAAATACAGCAGGCACTCCTGTGGGAATCATGAAAGGGTGAAAGAGAATATCAACATCGCACCAAACAGTATTCTTTAATGATTGATTTGCAGTCCTGGAAAAACAAAAAAAAAAAAAGGAAAAGAAAAGAAAAGAAACCTGTTTAATTTGTAGAGGTAATTCAAATCAAAAAAGAAAATATTGAACACCACAGTT